>NC_059104.1:64686842-64864342 GCF_020740685.1 Jaculus jaculus | reverse complement strand
TTTATTTATTTGAGAACAACAGATAGAGAGAGAAACAGAGGGAGAGAGAGAGAGAGAATGGGCGCGCCAGGGCTTCCAGCCACTGCAAGCGAACTCCAGACACGTGCACCCCCTTGTGCATCTGGATAACGTGGATCCTGGGGAGCTGATCCTCGAACCTGGGTCCTTAGGCTTCACAGGCAAGCGCTTCACGGCTAAGCCATCTCTCCAGCCCTTGTAGCACTATTTTGAACAATGTTGAGTCTTTAGAGGTGGAGACTGGCTAAGGGAAGTAGGTCACTAGGGGCAAGCCTTTGAAGGCTCTCCCTGACCTGGTTCT
Source organism: Jaculus jaculus (assembly GCF_020740685.1). Lineage (NCBI taxonomy): Eukaryota > Metazoa > Chordata > Mammalia > Rodentia > Dipodidae > Jaculus > Jaculus jaculus. The sequence continues at coordinate 64,864,023 of NC_059104.1, read as the reverse complement.
GGCCAGGTCTCTTCCTGGTCCTCCACTAAGTGGAGATTTTCCTCCTCATGCTCCTGCTATCTCGGGTGCAGCTGCTCTGCCCTCCCGGCCATAATGGACTAAAAGCTGTCAGAACCAGTGAGCTGACATAAACTTTCTGTTTTCTCCTTCTTCTGTTTCTCCTCCTCCTCCTCCTTCTTCTTCTGTGTTGGGGATTGAACCCAGAGCCTTGTGCATGTCAGGCAAGTGTTCTACCACTGGGCCACGTCCCCTGCCTCCAAAGTAAACTATCTTGCCTTAAGATGTTTCTGCCAGCATTTTGGTTGATGATGCAAGATAACAACCACCTTCCACAATAAAGACCATTTTATCCAAAATGTCCCTTGTGCCGTTGCTGAGGAATGCTGCTCTAGGTGGAAGCCTGAGATGTCAAGTAGTGACAGGTGGAGATGAGGCTCATAGAGGAAAGGGGAAGTTGGGGGCAGGCACAGGGATGGGCATGAGTGAAAGTAGGGGCAATGGCGGGGTAGACCAGGACACTGGAAAATGGAGCCTGCAGGGAGGTGGCAGAAACCCAGATGCCAACCGGGCAAGTCATGGTCAGGAAGAATCTCTGAGGCACACACAGATTCAAGACTCATCCCAAGACTCTAGGGAGCGAAAGGTTTAACAAGCCTGTAGCAGAAGCAGATTTCTATTTACAAGTTTTTAAAGAAATTTCAAATGCTTCTCATTGAATTATCACTGAGGAAAGCAAGGAAACTATTATTTATAATGTTAAGTTACTTTTTAAAAAAATTATTTTCTGGAGGGAGAGAGAATGAATGAATATGGGTACATCAGACCCTCTTGGCAGTGTAAACAAACTCCAGACATATGTGCCACTTTGAGCATCTGGCTTCATGTGACTACTGGGGAATCAAATCCAGGCCGTCAGGCTTTGCAGACAAGTGCCTTTAATTGCTGAGCCATCTCTCCAGTCCCATCTATTAAAAAAAATTATGTTCTGCCTATATGAAGGGACATAAGCTGTCCTTCTGCCAGTGACAGAAGAAGACACGGGGGAAAAGAGAAGCAATGCTCTTTAGCCTTCAATAGGTCAGGGGGACACTGTACATAAATGCAAGTACTGATTTCTTTTACTTTATTTTTCAGTTTTGGTTCTTTCGAGGTAGGGTTTCGCTCTAGCTCAGGCTGACCTGGAATTCACTATGTAGTCTCAGGATGGCCTCGAACTCATAGTGATCCTCCTACCTCTGCCTCCCAAATGCTGGGATTAAAGGCATGCACCACCATGTCCAGCTTCAAGTACTTAATTCTTCATGCCTGTGTGTTATTCTGCCTCTGCTTATTTCCCTGTTAGGAACATTGACTGTGCTTCATTTACTTAAACATGCATTATTCAATGAAATTTCATTCTAACAACTATCTTCACATGAATGGTTGTATTACTGTATATTTTATTTATTAAAGTGGAAGAGGCAGAAAGAGTGATGTGTTCTAAGTTGATAACGACTGTCAACCAAGGTTACTTTACCCTGCAAAGCTATCCATTCAAATAGACAGAGAAATAAGAACATTCCACAACAAAAGCACACTGAAGAGATAGTTGAAGATTAAACAAGCTCTATAGAAAATAATTGAAAGGATCTTCCATGCTGAAGAGAAAGAAAAACACACATATAAGGAACCTGGAAAAAACAAACCATACTCAAATACTAATTAATACAAGAGAGCAAAGATGAAATCAGAAGAACTACAAAACAAGAAAAATGGCAAGGAATAAGTATACACATTTCAATAATATATAACTCTTATATATTCAATAATATATAACTCTTACTACCAATGGCCTCAATGCCCAACTAAAAGACACAGGTTAGTAGACTGGGTTAAAAAGCAACATCCTTCATTTTTCCCTCAAAGAAATTAACCTTTCCACAAAAGGTAGATAGTATCTTAGAGTGAAAGGTTGGAAAATGGTGTTTCAAGCAAATAGGTTTAGAAAACAAGCATGTGTTGCTATCCTAGTATATGACAAGGTAAACTTCAGACCAACATTAGTTAGGAAAGATAAGAAAGGTCACTTAATATTGATTAAAGGAGCACTCCAACAGGAGGACATTACAATCCTAAACATATATGCACCAAACATTGGGGCTCCCAATTTCATCAAAAAAACACTACTAGAACTAAAGTTACAGATAACACCAAGCACAGCTGTAGTGGGTGACTTCAACACCCCACTCTCATCAATTGACAGGTCATCCCAGAAAAAAATAAACACAGATGCATCTGGCTTAAATGAAGTCATAGTACAAAGGGACCTAACAGATATCTAGAGAATACTTCACCCAAATGCTGCAGAATACACATTCTTTTAAGCAGCACATGGAACATTCTCTAAAATAGACTATGTATTAGGACACAAAACAAATCTTAACAAATACAAAAAAATTGAAATAATTCCTCTATCTGATTATAATGGGATTAAACTACAAATCAACAGCAAAAAAAGCTGATTTATTAGTTTTATTGATTTATTAGTTTTCTTTTCATCAAATACAGGCAGTTTGGTACCATTGTTTAGGCTCATCTATGATCTACCCCCTCCCATTAGACCCTCCTTGTTGATGTAAATGGGTCGTGCATTGTAGAGTTAGTCCCCAGTTATTGGTATGCTAAATGTCTCTGCATATCATGACCCAACATGTGACTCTGACATTCTTTCTGCCCCCTCTTCCACAAAATTTCCCTGAGCCATGTTGGGTTCATTTTTGGTCTGCTTCAGTGCTGAGGTGTTGGGGGCCTCTGAGGCTCTGGCTCTCTGATTTGGTAGGAGTTGAGTTTTCTCTGTGTTGGTCTCCTTCACCTTTGTGCTGGTATCCGGTTCACAGGAAAACATCACCCTTGCTTGTTTCACCAATTGTCCTTAGTTTCAGTTGGGCCCCTTTTGAGGTATGTTGGGGCAGCTCTCTCCATAGGATCTGCATCTATCTGAAAAAGAGAAGCAGATTCTCCAACGGAGAGTAAGTTAGCACCCAGAAAATTGAAATAACACTTACTTTTTTGATAGACAGTTTGATAGGTGTAGGCCCTCTTGTACCCCATGATTGATGATAGCTTGATATTATAGAGTGGGCTTGTGTTTGGGTATGGTTCTGACTTGTTTCCCAGCTCCAGCTATGGGTCTAGTACCACTGACAGTTAGCCAAATCAAGAGTAGTTGGTTCCTCACCATGGCTGTGTGCCACTATTGCACTTGTGTGGGCATCATGTCAGGTGATTTGTTGCTAATTAGATCAGACAATGAGTTGCTTGGACAGATATTGGTCATTTCCCCCAGTTGCCCATGTAGCGCCTTCTGGCACAAGACACACTGACTGTCTGGGGACTGACTCTCTCCTGGCTTCCAGCCATGCTGTTCAATTTTGTGTATCAGCTGCATATGGAGTCTTCAGCAATAGGGTCTTACCACTGGCCTTTGGTGGGTCATCAAGTACTCTGACAGAAGTCTGTCATTGTTCTGGGAAACCTTGTAGGTTTCTCTGATCAAAAGCTCATTGTGGATGGTAGCCCTAAGCTGGAAGTGGGCGTTTGCAGGATGGTACAACCACTCTGGAAAGCAATATGGAGACTCCTAAAAAAGCTGACTATAGAAATACCAACAGACCCAGTTATACCGTTACTGGGCATCTAATAAGCAAAGCCAATAGAATGCCCACAGAATGGGAGAAAATATTTGCAGGTTATCCAACTGATAGAGGCCTTATCTCTAGAATTTACAAAGAACTCAAAAGTCTAAACAATAAGAAGACAAATACCCCACTCACAAAATGGGGCACAGAGTTGAACAGGCAATTCACAGAGGAAGATATAGAAATGGCAAACACACACTTAAGAAAATGTTCATCATCCCTAATCATCAGAGAAATACAAATTAAAACAACTATGAGATTCCACCTTACCCCACTAAGGATAGCCAACATCAAAAAGTCAAATGAAAATAAATGCTGGCGAGGATGTGGGGAAGCAGGGACACTCATTCACTGTTGGTGGGAATGCAGGATGGAACAACCACTTTGGAAAGCAATATGGAGACTCCTAAAAAAGCTGACTATAGAAATACCAACAGACCCAGTTATACCCTTACTGGGCATCTACCCTAAAACCTTCAAACCACAGGCCAGAGAGATTTGCTCAACCATGTTTATAGCGGCTCAATTCGTAATAGCTAAAAGCTGGAATCAACCCAGATGCCCATCATTAGAAGAATGGATAACAAAGATGTGGTATATCTACACAATAAAATTCTATACAGCAGTAAGAAAAAAACGACACAAAGAAATTTGAGGAATAATGGTTGAACCTGGAACAGATCATTCTCAGTGAACTTACCCAATCACAGAAAAAAAATCGACACATAGTCTCACTCATCTACAACACCTAACCTGAATCTACCCAAGATACCTTACATACCCAGCTAGCACCTCATGGACTAGACAATAGGATGGAAGGGAGGGCGGGGAGGGCATCGAAGGGTGGAAAACAGTAATCTGGACCCAAACGGCATTGGTACCATAAAATTCTACTTCCTAAAAGTCAGACCAAATGGCTGAACCTTCACTAGACCTTTACAGGAAACACCTGAACCACAAGACACTGGACAGGGTAGGATCAAGACTAACCTAAATCTTCTACATCTTCCCTCCCTCCCTCTCCCCCTCTCCCCTCTATCTCTCTCCTCTCTAACTCTTGTATATTAGTTATTGGTCTTCTTATGTAAATATAAATGTATATATATAAATATATAATTTTTGGAAATTTTAGCTGTGATGTTGTCAACTTTGGGGAAAAAAATCCCTGTTTACCATGTTGAGTTGCCATTGTAGAGAAATTAATAGCCGTATTGGTCTAGAAACATTAAACTTAATTTTTTCCCATTTATACAAGGGTAATTCACTGTATTAAATATATAAGGTCTTATCTTCGTGGGTTTGATTACAGAAACTAATAAAGTGTTCTCTAAATAATCAAAAATTATAGGGACATACTAGAAGAACATATACTCCACTAAGTTCAAAAATTTGAAAGAAATGGATGATTTCCTTGATTTACATGTCCTACCAAAATTAAATCAAGATGAGATAACCACTTAGATAGACCTATAACAAGTACAAAGATACAAGCAGTTATAAAAAAAAATCTCCCAACTAATAAAAGTTCAGACCCAGATGGATTCATAGGTGAATTTTATCAGACCTTCATAGAAGAACTAACACCAATGCTTCTCAAACTTTTCCATAAAATAGAAAAAGAAGAAATCCTACAAAACTGCTTCTGTGAAGCTAGCATCACCCTGATACCAAAACCAGAAAAAGATAGAATAAAAAAGGAAAATTACAGCCAGGCATGGTGGTAAATGCTTTTAATCATATTCACTTGGGAGGCAGAGGTAGGAGGATCACCAAGAGTTGAGGCCACCCGGAGACTACATAGTGAATTTCAGGTCAGCCTGGGCTAGAGTGAGACTCTACCTAAAAAAAATTTTTTAAAAAAAGGAAATTGTAGATCAATCTCCTTCATGAACATAGATGCAAAAAATATTGGCTAACAGAATGCAAGAATATATCAGAAAGATCAAAGATCATTGATTCTGACCAAGTAAGTTTTATCCCAGAGATGCAGGGATGGTTCAACATATAAAAATCAATAAATGTATTACATTATATAAATGGACTGATGGGCAAAAATCACATGATCATCTCATTAGATGAGGAGAAATCATTTGACAAAATCCAACATCCCTTAAAGATAAAAATCCTACAGAAACTAGGAATATAAGAAACATGTCTCGGGCTGGAGAGATGGCTTAGCGGTTAAGCACTTGCCTGTGAAGCCTAAGGACCCTGGTTCAAGGCTCGATTCCCCAGGACCCACGTTAGCCAGATGCACAAGGGGGTGCATGCATCTGGAGTTCGTTTGCAGTGGCTGGAAGCCCTGGGGCGCCCATTCTCTCTCTCTCTCTCTCTCTCTCTCTCTCTCTCTCTCTCTCTCTCTCTCTGTAACTCTCAAATAAATAAATAAAAATAAACAAAAAATTTTTAAAAAAAGAAACATGTCTCAACATAATAAAGGCTATTTACAACAAACCTACAGCCAACATAATACTAAATGGAGAAAAACTTGAAGCTTTTCCACTAAAATCAGGAACAAGACAAGTGTGTCCACTGTCCCCCCTTTTATTTAGTATAGTACTTGAAGTCTTAGACATAGCAATAAGGCAAGAGACACTAATAAGAGGGGTACAAATTGCAAAGGAAGAGATCAAGTTATCATTATTTGCAGATTATATGATTCTATACATAAATGACCCTAAAGACTGTACCAGCAAACTGTTACAGCTGACAAACACTTACAGCAATGTAGCAGGATACAAAATAAACACATAGAAATCAGAGCCTTCTTATATGCTAACAATGAACACACTGAGGATGAAATCAGATGATCACTCCCATTCACAATTGCATCAAAAAAAAAAAAAGTACTTTGGAATAAAACTAACCAAGGAAGTGAAGGATCTCTACAATGAAAACTTTAAAACACTCAAGACAGAAATTGCAGAAGAGAACAAAGGGAAAGATATCCCATGTTCTTGAATTGGAAGAATCAATATTGCAAAAATGGCAGTCTTACCAAAAGCAATCTACACATTTGCAATCCCCATCAAAATTCCAATGACATTCTTCACAGAAATACAAAAAACAATCCTAAAAATCTTTTGGAAGCCCAAAAAACCTTAAATACCTAAAACAATTTTAAGTAACAAAAATATGGCTGGTGATACCACCATATCTGATTTTAACCTGTATTACATAGTAACATAACATAGTAACAAACACAGCATGGTACTGGCAGAAAAACAGACATGTAGATCAATGGAACAGATTAGAGGATGCAGATGTGAGTCTGGGTAGCTATAGCCACCTGATCTTTGACAAAAATGCCAGAAATATTCATTGGAGAAAAGATAGCCTCTTCAACAAATGATGCTGGGAAAACTGGATATGTATTTTCAGAATGATGAAAATAGATCCTTGTCTTTCTCCATGTACAAGAATTAAGTCCAAATGGATCAAAGACCTTAATATGAGACCTGAAACTCTGAAACTGCTAGAGGAAAAAGTAGGGGAAACCCTTCAACATATTGGCATAGGCAAAGACTTTCTAAATATAACCCCAGTTGCTCAGGAAATAAAACCACTAATCAACCACTGGACCTCATGAAATTACAAAGCTTTTATACAGCAAAGGACACTGTGAATAGAGCAAAGAGGCAACCTACAGAATGGGAGAAAATCTTTGCCAGCTATACATGTAACAGAGGATTAACATCCAGGATATACAAAGAACTCAAAAAACTAAATAATAAGAAATCAAACAACCCAATATAAGTAGAGAGTTCTCAAAAGAAATACAGATGGAATGTAAACATCTAAAAAAAAATGTTCTACATCCTTAGCCACCAGGGAAATGCAGATTAAAACTACATTGAGATTCCATCTCACTCATGTCAGATTGGCTACCATCATGAAAACAAATGACCATAAATGCTGGCAAAGATGCAGAAAAGGGGGTGGAAAGAATGTAAGAGGCGCCAGGTGTGGTGGCACACACCTTTAATCCCACACTTGGGAGGCAGAGGTAGGAGGATCGCCATGAGTTCAAGGCCACCCTGAGACTACATAGTGAATTCTAGGTCATCCTGGACTAGAGTGAAACCCTACCTCGAAAAACCGAAAAGAAGAAAAAAAAAAAAAGAATGTAAGTGCCAAAGGAAGGGTAGGACTGCTTACAATACACTCTTTCAGAAACAAAATGAAATGGATGTCCATGACTTTGCAGTGCCTAACACTACCTACATAGGGCCACAATAGGAGGAAAAGATGATGACATAAAAACAAGAGACTGATTGAGAGGAGGAGGGAATGTGATGGAGAGTAGAGTTGCAAAGTCAATGTGGGGGGCAGGGAATCACCATGGTTTATTTTCTATAATTATAGAAACTGTCAAGAAAAGAAATCTGGTTAAAAAAAAGAAGAGTTCCCATATGCATGGAAGTACTATTACTGTGGGTGTGTCACTTGCTGATTAGAGGTTGTTGGGGACTGGGGAGATGTCTCAGAAGTCAATAGCGTTTGCTTACCAATCTTTCTGGCCTGGGTTCAATTTCCCAACACCCATGTAAAGTCAGAAGCAAAATGTAGTGCATATGCATGGTATGTGCAGCAGCAAGAGACCCTGGTGGATACACACATACACACAAATAAATAAAATTAGTTTTTAAAAGTCAACGGGGAAGCTGGGCATGGTGGCATACACCTTTAGTCCCAGCACTTCACTCAGGAGGCAGAAGTAGGAGGATTTCCATGCATTTGAGGCCAGCCTGGGGCTACAGAGTGAGTTCCAGGTGATCCTGGGCTAGAGTGAGATGGGTGAGAGGGGTCATCAGTGGGGGCTGAAAGAGATGGCTCAGCAGAAAAGAGCTCTTGCTATGCAAGCATGAGGGCTGATTTGTCCTGAGTTCAATACCCCAGCATCCATGTAAACAGCTGGGCATAGTCATGCATACCTGTATCCCAAGTTCTACGAGGAACAGAGACAGATAATTGCTGGGGCTCACAACCACAACATGGCAGCTCTGAATTGAGTGAGGTGCTCTGTCTCAAGGAAACACAAGGATGAGCAACACTCTCTTCTGGACTCCATGCATGTGTGCATGAGATGGACAAATGTACACACACACACCACAGCAGACATACTACACACACACATGCACAAAACAGTCAATGAAACCAGTGATAGGTAAGTTATGTAAGTGTGGAGAGATGGGTGCACAAGAGACCTTAACGGATGGCTCAGCATGGAATCCTGATGTTGGTATAGAAGGACTGCACGCTTGGAGCTTCTTGGTAAAGCACAGCTTGGTCACATCACTTATTGTCAGCATATCTTCATTGAGAGCCCAGGAGTGAACTGCATTGGGCTTGCCACGTGCTGATGGTCCCTGGGAGCCACAGTGAGCCTTCTCTGTGGGCCCTGAAGCACCCTCAGTGTTTGCCTTCTGAGCTGCAGGTGGTGAGGAGGAGGGTGCCATAATACGCTGCAGATTTACTAGCCAAGGGCAGTGACTGCTTAACAACCTCTCTCATTTATCTAGGAGAGATTTGCCAATAAATCCTAATTAAGTTGAAGACTAGAATAAATTCAAGAAACAACTTCCATCGCCAAACATTTCTGGTTCTGGTATTTATGGTAAGGACTACACTGAATCTTTGTCCTCCCCATTGCCAGAGCCTTTATTTCCTAAACTGTTGAGGATTTTATGACACTCCTGACCGCATATGTTCCATTAAAAATGTTTTTCTTTATTTATTTGCAAGGAGAGAGAGAGAAAGAAAGAGGGACAGGGAAAGAGAGAAGGGGCACACCAGGGCCTCTTGCTGCTGCAAATGAACTCCAGGAGCATGCACCACTTCGTGCATCTGACTTTATGTGGGTGCTGGGGAATCAAGCCCAGGTGATTAGGCTTTGGAAGCAAGTGCCTTTAACCACTGAGCAATCTCTCCATCCCTATGTTTCATTTTCAAACCTTATTTTCAAAATGAAGTTCAGATGACTGGTGTACAAAACCTCCCAAATGTGACCCTGTCAAACCCACCTGATTCCCTTGGGATCCCAAAATTTGCCATGTAGCAACCACACTGAGAGTGAACCGCTCCTCATTATCATGTTCATTTATTTTTATTTTCTGGTTTTTTGAGGTAGGTTCTCACTCTAACCCAGGCTGACTTGGAATTCATAGTATAGTCTCAGGCTGGCCTCAAACTCACAGTGATCCTCTGACCTCTGCCTCCCGAGTGCTGGGATTAAAGGCATGTGCCACTACACCTGGCTCCTATTCATTTTTATTCCTTTTTCTACCCTCACTGCTTTCCCTGTCTACTGCCTTGTCATTTTACCCACATAACCTGAGAGTATTTTTGTTTTGTTTTGGTTTCAGATTTGGTTTTTCAAGGTACTATCTCACTCTATCCCAGGCTGACCTGGAGTTTACTATGCAGTCTCAGGGTGGCCTTGAACTCATAGCAATCCTCTTCCTTCTGCCTCCTGAGTGCTGGGATTAAAGGTGTGGAACCTCACTCGGGAGGCAGAGGTAGGAGGATCGCCGTGAGTTCAAGGCCACCCTGAGACTCCATAGTGAATTCCAGGTCAGCCTGGGCTAGAGTGAAACCCTACCTCGAAAAACCAAAAAAAAAAAAAAAAAAAAGGTGTGGAACCTATGAGTTTTGAAGAATCACTGCACATGAGTTTTTTGAGGGTGTAAACAAAATGACTGCACTTGAAAATACAGTGAGAATCAAGACTCTTTGACCTGTACAGAAATGTCATCTTGACACTTGCAGTGTCCTTTACAAAGATACTTGTCAAGTCACCATGACTCTCATGATTTTGGAACTGCCATTTGGCATCACAGGAGAGGTCCTTAGCCAGCTGTATACCTAACATGATCCACAGTTGTGAGGAATATCACTTGACACCCTATAAGGTTCTCTTTTTTATAACAATAAAATAAAATAAATCACACTGTATGGCTAGAACAACAACTAAAAATTTAACAACAGTGAAGAAGTTCTCTTCACTGGGAACCTGTAGGAGATCTGAGAAAATAAGTCCACAGAGAGAGAAGAGGGCAGCAATTCCTGTGGTAGAGTTGGCAGATGGAGAAAGAGGCTACATCGCTGTCCTTGGAGTCTATGAAATACAGTGTATCCTTGTAACAAATCCTTACCTCTTCGTTTCTTTCCTGCTCAGTTATACACTATGTTCATTTGATTGTACAAGTTACCTGTCTTGGTTTTTGTTAGATAATATTTTAATTTATTTTTTTCAAGGAAAAAGAGAGAAAATGGGTGCAATAGAGACTCTTGCTACTGCAAATGAGTTCCAGAAACATGTACCACTTTGTGCATCTGGATTTACATTGATACTGGGCAAACAAACTCAGGCTGACAGGCTTTGTAAACCAGTACCTTTGACCACTTAGCCATCTATCCAGGCCCCCCCCCCACCCCTTAATTTTAATGTTTAATTCTCTTTCTTTCTTCAACCTTCATTTTCATACCTGAAGTCCCACTGTTCAGTAGTATTCCACTATGTGGGTGTAATGCAAGTCATTTTATCCATCTCCTGGAGGATAGATGTTTGTTTTATTATTCAAAAAAATAAAAGCTGCTAAGGAAGCTAGGTACAGTGGCACACACCTTTAGTCCCAATACTCCAGAGACAGAGGTAGGAGGATCACTGTGAGTTTGAAGCCATCCTAGGACTACAGAGTGAGTTCCAATTCAGCCTGGGCTAGAATTAAATCCTACCTGGAAAAAACAAACAAATAAAAAAGCTGCTAAGAACATTCTTATATTATCACACATGTCATATATATTCTTACATATGTCTGCAATTATTTTTTTTAAATTTTTTTATTTATTTGAGAGTGACAGACAGAGAAAGAGGGAAAGAGAGAATGGGCATGCCAGGGGCTCCAGCCACTGCAAAGGAACTCCAGATGCGTGCGCCCCCTTGTGCTTTTGGCTAACGTGGATCCTGGGGAATCAAGCCCCGAACTGGGGTCCTCAGGCTTCACAGGCAAGCACTTAACTGCTAAGCCATCTCTCCAGCCCTATGTCTGCAATTATTGACATATAATAAATATTTTAGGGCATATCATGAGAAATAAAACTGCTGATATGGAGGGTATGCAATGTCTAACTTAATGAGATAATATCAAATTATTTTCTAAAGTTATAAAAGTTTATGCTCCAGCTATCATTAGTAGTCAATAATAATTAATATTTACTAAACATTTACCATATGCCAGGCAGGCACCCATTGGTAGAGTCTTAATGTTGACTGACCCTTGAATTTCTAAGATAAACACTACTTCGTCAAAGTGCTCTTTATTTAGAATATATTTTTGGATTCAGATGGTGTGGTAGTGAATTTTGTTATTGCCGTGACCAAATATATGAAGAAACCAACTTAAATGGAGGAAAGATTTCGGCTCTTGTTTCCAGAAGTTTCAGTCCATGGTCTGCTTCTTTTGACCTTGAGCCTGAGGTGGACATCATGGTGGCAGCAGTGTTTGGCTGAGGTGCTCGCCTCCTGATAGGAAACTGGGGGGAAAAAAATAAAACGCAGGAAGGAACCAGAACAAGCAATGGTTCCTAAGAATATGCCCCCCCCCCCCGTGACTTACTTCCTCCAGCTAGGCCCTAATTCTCATATGTGTGGGAGTTGCCCACATGAGTGCCCAGGCGTGTGTGTGTGTGTGTGTGTGTGTGTGTGTGTGTGTGTGTGTGTGTATGGAGGCCCGAGACAGATGTTGGGTGTCTTCCTCAGTTGCTCTCCACCTCATTTTTAGCCAGTGTCTCTCACTGAAGCCAGGCGCTCTCTGACTTGGCTAGACAAGATAGCCAGCAAGCCCTGGGGATCCTGCCTCTGCCTTCCCAGCACTGGGATTATAGGCAAGTGCCGTTATGCGTGGCATTTTACACAAGTGCTGGGATCCAAGCTCAGGTCCTTGTGCTCATCCAGAAAGCACTTTACCCTGAGCTATCTCCCTAGTCCCCCAAGTGCTACTTTTTCCCCACTCATCATATTAGGAATCTGGCAAGGACTTCACTAAGTTGGAGCCCTTGGTATCCAATCTTTTGCCCATCAGCTGGCAACTAAGCATCCAACATACGAGGCTATTGGGGTACATCTCACATTCCAAGCACAGCGGATGGTTGGCATGTTATTTAGTTTTGCATCTGCACTCATAAGTGTAAAGGGGTCATAATTTTCTTTTCATGTCCTGACATTGGGTTAGAAATCAAAGTTACACCAGCTTCAAGAAATGAAGCTACCGGGCCTGGTGGCGCACGCCTTTAATCCTCCTAGCACACAAGAGGCAGAGGTAGGAGGATCGCTGTGAGTTCGAGGCCACCCTGAGACTACATAGTGAATTCCAGCTCAGCCTGGGCTAGACACCCTACCTTGAAAAATAGACAAAAAGAAATGAAGCTGTCCCACTTTTCTCAATTTTATGGAGTAATTTATACAAATTGGTTATTTTTTTTATTCTTTAAAACTTGTCAAAACTCAACAGTAAAACCACAGGAGCAGAGCTATTTTTGTTGGGGGCAAAGCTGCTAACCATACTAATTAAACAAAAAAAGATTCTTAGTATCCTCAAATATATTTTTCTTCTTGTATCAATCTTGCTTTTTAATGCTTTTGAATAATGTGTCTGAATAAAATATTTTATTTATTTATTCTCAAGGAGGTCGAGAGAGAAAAGAGAAAGAGGGAGCGAGAAAGAGGCATGCCAGGGCCTCCAGCCATACAAACGAACTGCAGATGTGAACACAACCTTGTGCCTCTGGCTTTGCTTGGGTACTGGGAAATCAAATCCTGGTTATTAGGCTTTGCAGGAAAGCATCTTAACCACTGAGCCATCTCTCCAGCCCTTAATAAAATATTTTGAATAAGGAAATAAAGAAATGTGTCTCTTCATTGCCTCTTCCCTATAACTGATGGCTACCCCCACAAGGTGCAACCCACAATCTCCATGGGGATTACCAGCATCCCCAACTTTTGGCGGGGCAGGGATGAGGGTAAGAATGGTGCCAACATGTGCTGTTTACATACTGAGTATGTCCATAACTAATTAAAAAGAAGAAAGGAAAAAAGAAATGTATCTCTTTATCTAGGTTGTCAAATTGTTGCTTTTTTATTCTTTTAGACTCTGTTGTATTTGTATTTTTTTTTTCCTATTTAGTGATTTAGTGACTTCTTGTGCCCTTCCCCCTCAGTTTATTATTTTCCTGATTTGTTTTGCCAGATCTTTAAACAAGAAAGGAAGCTGCAGTTTATCGATGTTCTCCAATGTATAATTATCGTCTGTGTTCTGTTTCATTTTGCTTTTATATTTTATAGGTTTCTCTCTTCTGGGTTCGTTCAGTGTGATCTGTCAGCTGCTCTCTGATTCCTAAGCTCATTTGTTTTCAGCATTTGGGTTTAACTTGCTTGTTTGCTTACTTTGCGACTTGGAACAATCTTCCTTAGACAGCGCCACAAAGCTCACCTCTCCTTTCAGACTTCTTTTAAATGACAGCTTCTCAGCCCAGCTTTCCCTGTCAGGCCATTAAAATTCGCCACTGCTCCGCCCACTCTCTGTACCTCTCAGACTTGTTTCCTCTGCAGCCTTGATTACCATTAAACATAGCATGTATTTCACTTAATATTTACTATTTCCCCCAGCAACATGAGAGTGCTTTTAATTTTATCCAGTTTGTAGAATTGTTAAATTTTCATATTTAGAGCATTTTTCAGCACTTCCAAACCCTCCCTTGTGCCTCTTTCCCATTAATTTCTGCTCTTCCCAATGCTAGGTAACCACGAATCTACTTGCATCTCTCTACAAATGTAAGATAGGGAGAAAGCACCTGGCACACAATAGGTATTCAATAAATGTTTGTTAAATGAGAAATTTTAAATAATCAAACTTTGTCACCTGTGTAATCTACCTGTTTCTAGAGAGATCATCTTAAAATACCTATAAAAATAAGGCTCAGGGGCTGGCATGCATGAGGCCCTGGGTTACACACACACACATACATTGTTGTGACCAAGTGCCTGACAAGGAGCAACTTAAGGGAGGAAGAGCTTGTTTTGGCTCACAGTTTGAGAGGACACAGTCCATTCCGCCAGGGAGGGCAGGGTGGCAGGAGTGGGGGCAGCTGGGCACCTTGCATCCACAGTCCGCAAGCTGAGAGAGATGCATGCTGGTGCTCAGCTCATTTTCTCATTTGGTTAATCAGGGGCTCTAGCCTAGCAGATGGTGCCGCCCACGTCCAATGGATCGTTCCCTCTTCTGCTAAACCATTCTGGAAACACTCTCATAGACACGCCTAAAGGTGTGTTTCCATGGTGATTCTAAATCTAGTCAAGTTGACAGTGAAGATAAAGCATCACACTATGTTAGGCTTCTGTTTAAGTACCCTCAATGAAACCTCTTTCAAAGGAACCTTTTTTGTTCGTTTGTTTTTGATTTTTTTTTTTTTTTTTTTTTGAGGTAGGGTCTCACTGTAGCCCAGACTGACCTGGAACTCATTCTGTAGTCCTAGGCTGGCCTCTAACTCACAGCAATCCTCTTACCTCTACTTTCCAAGGGCTGGGATTGAAGATGTGTGCCACCATGCCAAGGTTCAAAAGTATCATCTGTTTGTTTAGACTTATGCTATGGACTGAATGTGACCCCTCAAATATATTTTTTAATATTTTTTAAATTTTATTTATTTATTTATTTGAGAGCAACAGACACAGAGAGAAAGACAGATAGAGGGAGAAAGAGAGAATGGGCGTGCCAGGGCTTCCAGCCTCTGCAAACGAACTCCAGACGCGTGCGCCCCCTTGTGCATCTGGCTAACGTGGGACCTGGGGAACTGAGCCTCGAACCGGGATCCTTAGGCTTCACAGGCAAGCGCTTAACCGCTAAGCCATCTCTCCAGCCCTTACTGACAGTTTTGATGGCACTAGCAGGTGGGTTCCCTGAGAGACATGAGGGTGGGGCTCTGGTGGCAGAATTAGTTTTCTTAGAAAAAAAGTCCCATGTCTTTAATCCCAGCACTTGGGGGGCAGAGATATGAAGATCACCCTGAGTTCAAAGCCACCCTTAGACTACATAGTGAACAGTAGCCTGAGCTAAAGTGAAACTCTACCTCGAAAAAAAAAAGGAAAAAATAATGAAGAACAGGCAAGGGAAAGCTCACTTTCTGTGCTCGCTGTCAGGCGAGGACACAATGAGAAGATGTCCATCTATAAACCAGGAAACGTGTCCTCAGCAGGCAGCTCCTTGACGTGGCACTTCCCAGCCTTTAAAACTGTATCTGTATATATATTTTATTTTAGCCACCCAAAGTATAGTAGTTTGTTTTTAAATAGCAGCCCAAACTAAGACAGTTGGCTTCAGTTTATTCTTGTTATTTGCAAACACAGGGTCCTAAAATAATATGTAAATAACCACACTGTAAAGATCATATGGTATATTTCAACAGGGGAGCCATTTTTATAGAAAGTTTCCCATTTTGTGATTGTTTCAAATGACACAATAGGGATGCAATCATCAAAATTACATATGGGACACTCTATAGGACAAATCATTCAATTTTTTTTTCAAACAAATAAAATGCTTGGAGAAATAAGAAGAAGGAATCTATAAATCTTTTTGAAGAGTTTTAAATTTTAAAGAGCCAGGTGTGGTGCTCAGGCCTAATCCCATATTTGGGAGGGTGAGGTAAGAGAATCACATGAGTTCAAGGTCAGGCTGAGCTACAAACTGAGTTTGAGGTTGACCTGGGCTAGTGTGACATCATGCCTCAACAAAAATTATTTTTCCAGTTGAAATCTGAACATGGACTAAGTATTTGAAAATGTAGAGAGTTACTCATTTTTTAAAAACTTTAAAAAATTTATTTGGGTGGAGAAGGTGGGGAGAAAATGGGCATGCTAGGGCCTTCAGCCATTGAAAACAAACTCCAGACACATGCACCCCTTTGTGCACATGTGCAACATTGAGCACTTACATCACTGTGTGTCTGGCTTATGTGGGACTTGGAAGATTCAAACATGAGTTCTTAGGCTTTGCAGGCAAATGCCTTAACTTTTAAGCCACCTCTCCAGCCTGAGAGTTACTCATTTAAAAAAAATTTTTTTTCTGCAATAGAAAAAAGAGGAAGAAAGATAAAAAAGGGAAGAGGGAGCGAGAGAATGGACACATCAGGGCCTCCTACCACTGTCAATGAACTCCAGATGCAGCTGCCACTGTGTGCGTCTGGCTTTATATGGGTACTGAGGAATTGAACCTAGGCTGTCAGGCTTTGCGAGCAAGTTCCTTGAACACCTCCCCAGTCCCATTTTCTCTCCAGGACAGTGACAGACGTGGCAACAGTGAACCATCTAGTAAAGGCAATGAATGCAATGTAATCAGGGATAAGTACAGGGCGGGTGAGGAGACGTGGTCTATATTGACAGACTCCAGTTTTGTATCACTTATTTTTTGTATTAGTAACTTTTCTCATCCCTGTAACAAATGCCTGACAGAAGCAATTTAAGGCTGAAGAGGCTTATTTTAGCTCATGGTTTCCAAGGATTAGGATTACAGTCCATACAGCAGGGAATGGGAATACAGAGCAAGGGGGAGCAATGGTGTCCTGGGAAGGAACATCGAGTAGAGCCCCTCTCATGAGGGTGGACCAAGAGGCCGAGATGCAGAACTTGGAGTCAGTATAATCCTCAATGTCCTTTTACCTTTGCCAGTTAAGGCTTACATCCTAAAGGTTCTACTAGCTTCCCAAACCATTCTGCCAGCTGTTACCAGGTGTTCAAACACATGAGCCTATGGGTGATATTTCACATTTGAACCACAGCACACAGAGTCAGGGCAGGCCTCTTTAATGAAGTAACAGTCAAAGATGGTAGAATGGAGAGAAATTCAATCAGAGCACTGGGTGTTCCAGAAACAAAGGAAATGGGTGGATGTTTATCGGTATGAAGAGATTGGTAGCAAAGCAGCTTTGAAGAGAAAGGCGAAGAATTCAGTTTTAGACCAGGCGTGGTGGTGCACACTTTTAATCCCAGCACTTGGGAGGCAGAGGTAGGAGGACTGCCATGAGTTTGAGGCCACCCTGAGACTACATTGTGAATTCTAGGTCAGCCTGGGCTAGAGCAAGACCCTACCTCAAAAGACCTAAATAAATAAATAAATAAATAAATAAATAAATAAATAAATAAATAAATAATTTTGTTTTGGAGCCAGATGTGATGGATCCCACTTGTAATCTCAGTATTTAAGAGGTTGAGGCAGAAGGATTGCCATGAATGTGCTAACCTGGACCTATGCAGTGAGTTCCAGGCTACTGTGAGCTATAAAGTGAGACTGTCTCAAACAATAACAACAAAAACAAAAGCAACAACAAGAAGAATTACATTTGGGCCTAGCATGTACATACAAGTCCTGGATTCAGTTCCCAAGAAGACATATGTAAATAATTTAGTTCTAGGCTGGAGCAACAGCTTAGTGGTTAAGGCACTTGCTTGCCTATGAAGCCTAAAGACCCAGGTTCAGTTCCTCAGAACCCACATAAGCCAGATGCACATGGTGGCACATGTGTCTGGAGTTTGTTTGCATCTCTCTCTCTAATAAATAAATAAAAACAAAATGCTAAGGCTGGAGAGATGGCTTGACAGTTAAGATACTTGCCTCAAAGCCAAAGGATGGATGGCTGATTCCCCAGGACCCACATATTCCCCAATACCCACATAAGCCAGATGCACAAGGTGGCAAATGTGTCTGGAGTTCATTTGCAACAGCTGAAGGCCCTGGCGCACCCATTTCTTCTCTCTCTCTATCTGCCCCTTTCTCTGTCTCTCAAATAAATAAAATAAAAAATAAAGTACAAAGAAGATCCAGTTTGGGGCCTTGGGAGATAGTTCCGTGGCTAAGAGTTCATACTGTGTAGGCGTGATGACCAGAGGTGAGATGCTCAGAACCTATGTAAAAGCCAGGCGGACGCAGCACGCATGCCTGTAATCCCGATGTGACTTTGACAACGGAGGCAGAGTCAAGAGAATCTCGAAGCTCACAGGCCAGGCAGTCTGCTGTTCACACAGGCAAAACTAAAGCAAGAGCAATTAAAGAGATCGTCTCATACAAGGTTGAAGGCAAGGAACGACTGTTAAGATTGTCCTGTGACTCCCACATGTGCTGGAGCACACACAGGCACATACATACACACCTTACATGCATAAATACCTACACAGAGAAATCCCAGTTTTGGAAAACTTTGAGATGTGTGTAACATAAGATGTTTAAAAGGCAATGTCAACAGGTAACTTGATATATGAATTTAAAGCTCAAACAATAGATTTAAGGGAGCTAGAGAGAAGGTGTTTACTGGCAAAGCCTGATGGGGAGTTTGATTTCCCAGCACTCATCATAAAGTCAGGTGCACAAAGTGACTCATGCATCTGGAGTTTGTTTGCAGAGGCAAGGAGCACTTGTGCACCCATTCTTTCATTCTCACTCTATCTCTCCCCTTGAAGATAAATAAATAATAAAAATATTTTTAAAAATAGACTTAAAGAAAATAAAAAAGACTTGAAGGGTGAAATTATCATATTTTTTTCTGCTCTAGTCCAGGCTGACCTGGAATTCACTATGTAGTCTCAGGGTGGCCTGAAACTCACAGCATCCTCCTACCTCTTCCTCCCAAGTGCTGGGATTAAAGGCGTGCGCCACCATGCCCAGCTAAGAGTTAAATTATTATATGCTTGTGTTCTAATAAAAAATTTACTAAAATTACAGCAACTGAAAAAAATCATTAGTAGGTATTGAGAAATTAGTTACCAACTTTCTGCCTGCTAGATCTAACCAGGAAGAAATATCTGACAGTACATATAATTTAGTCTTGCTTTCCTTAAAAAAGAACAAAATCTACTCTGGTGATAATGCTCTTAAAAATCTTCGTGAATCCCACCTGAGAGCCACAGTAGCTCTTCCAAGAGAAAAAGAGGAACAGTGCTTGTTCTGTTCTAACATAGGGTTATTAGTGATGTGCAGAAATATTTCCCCTTTCTTTTCTTTTCTTTCTTTTTTTTTTTTTTTCAAGGTAGGGTCTATCTGGAAGTCACTATGCAGTCTCAGGGTGGCCTCGAACTCATGGCAATTCTACCTCTGCCTCCTGAGTGCTGGGATTAAAGGTGTGAACCAACACGCCTGGATTGCTTTTATTTTTTTAAATATCATATTTATTTATTTAAGAAAGAGGCAGATGGAGAGAATGGGAGCTCCAGGGCCTCCAAACACTGCAAACAAAGCCCAGATGTATGTATCATCTTGTACATCTGGCTTTACATGGGTCCTGGGGATTCGAACCTAGCTCCTAAAGCATCTCAGGAAAGCACCATAACTGCTAAGCCATCTCTCCAACCCATCCATTTATTTTCTTTTAAAAGCTTTGTGTGGAGAAAGATGGAGTGTTTGGGCTCACAGTGAATACTCTGAAGCAAGAAGATCTGTGAGTTGGTATGTCTGTGTTATATGGAAAGTGTTCAGGGGGTTAGCAGCTACACAAGTACCAAGATACTGTCTTATGGTGCCCTTAGAATTTTTATATAGAACTCCAGATAATGTAATGTCAACAAAGAGCTTTGGGAATCTCAGCAATATTGAGAATTAGGAACAGGATTCCTGCAAGAGGATGTAACTGGACTAGTTTTTCAGGTAGCAAAGTAATGGAGGGAATATTTTGGGGAGGAGAAGGCATGGCATAGTGGCTAGTAATATTAGTAATAAGACATAACTGCTTAGCTTCCATCCTCCATCAAGTTACTTTATTTCATCCTTGATATTTCAGTTCAGATTCAAGGGACCCTAGGCATACCATCAGTATCCTCCTTTTCCCAACCAGGTCATATCCTTGCTATAGACATTCAAAGATCTCAATCATTCTTCTTTTTAAAAAGTGTTTTATTTGGGCTGGAGAGATGGCTTTGTGATTAAGGCGCTTGCCTGCAAAGCCAAAAGACCCAGGTTCGATTCTCCAGGACCCATGTAAGCCAGGTGCACAAGATGAACAACAGAATTCATTTGAAGTGACTGGAGGCCCTAGTACTCCCAATCTCTCTCTCTCTCTCTCTCTCTCTCTCTGTCTCTGTCTCTCTGCCTCTCTCAAATAAATTAATAAAAATAATTTTTAAATGCTTTATTTATTTATTTATTTGAGAGAGAAAGAGGCAGATAGAGAGAATGGGCCCACCAGGGCCTCTTGCCACTGCAAATGAACTCCAGACACACGTGTCACCTACTACATCTGGATTTATGTGAGTACTGAGAGATTGAACCTGGATCCTTAAGCTTTGCAAGCAGGTGCCTTACCCACTGAGCAATATCTCCAACTCTTATTCTTTAAAAGACTTTTCATTATTTGACTTAGGGTCTCACTCTAGCCCAGGCTGACCTGCACTCATTCTGTAGCCCATACTGGCCTTGAACTCATGGCAATCCTACTTCAGCCTCCCAAGTGCTGGGATTAAAGGTATGCTGCATGCCCTGTCTCAATCAGTCTTTCACAGTGTGTGATGACTCATTACTGTACAGGAGTAGGAATCTCGGTGCATAGGTGAACAAGATATGTAGCAATTTGTACCTCAAGATCTTGTTGAATTGTGATTGTAGAAACAGTAATTTGGGGACCCAAGGTGCTCTATAGTTCTATGTAACTAAGGCTGCAGCACTTACCATCTCATTGCAGGGACAAAACACCAGACCAGGAGCAGTTTATGTGAGAAAAAGGTTTATATCAGCTACCAGTCTGGAGGGGACATCCCATCATGTAAGGAAAGGCATAGCACCAGGAAGCTGGCTGACATAGCCCCAAATCAGCAGGGAGGCAAGAGAGAGAAGGAGCTGAGCCAGTTCTGAAAGCACCCAGAAGGCTGGATTAGTAACCTCAAGTTTCACCCCCAGTGACATACATCCTATAGCAAGGCCCCATCTCCCAAAGGTGCCACAAATTTCCCAGATTGCCACCAGCCAGAGACCAAGTAGTCAGAACACATGAGCCTATGAGGGATAATTCATTCAATTCACCATAAAGGCTCAACAGTTTAGGAGAAGAAGAGAAGCAAGAAAGGTGTTGGGAGACCTACTTTGTCATTAATGTTATCTTCCCATGAAGCTGCCTGTTAAGATACCTGTATTAGTTCCCTGTCCTCAGGCACCTGCACTGTTGGGTGATACTAGTGAGAGAAAGCCCTCCTGTGCTGTCAGCAACAGCTCGGGGACAGTGAGCACAGCCTCACTGGTTAGGAGAATCCAGGGAGAGGAAAGGAAACAGCTACCAAGAAAAACACAGTTCTCATTCTTACAATAGCAATTCAAGCATATATTCACTCTGTCTGGGAAGGTGCTCTTACAGTTATGTAGGAGAAGTAATTTTCCTGCTGACTCCATATTTATAGCATAAAAACTTAAACCTCTTAAAAAGATAAAAATATAGAAGCTGGGCATGGTGGCACACATTTTTAATCCCAACACTTGGGAGACAGAGGTAGGAGGATTGCCGAGAGTTCAAGGCCTCCCTGAGACTACCTAGTGAATTCCAGGTCAGCCTGGGGTAGAGTGAAACCCTATTTTGAAAAAACAAACAAACAAAAAGGAGATAAAAATATAATTTGAAAATACCTTTCCAAAGAAGAAATCAACCCAACTGTCCATAGACAAATGAATGGATGAACAGACTTCAGTGTGTGCTTATAAGGAGATAGTATTTAGCTTTAAGAGGAATGAAACTGAGATACCTGCGACAACATTGCTGAGCCTTGAGGACATTATGCTAAGAGAAATAAGGTAGTTACAAACAGCAAATGCTATATGCTTTCACTTACAGGAGGTACCCAGCAAGGTCAGAGTGGTCAAATTAATAGAGACAGAAAGGAAAATAAAAAGAAATGGAAAGTAATGTTTAATGAATATAACAGTTCATTTTTGTTTACCAGAGACTGGAGATAGAGAGATGGATGGTGGTGGCTGTACAACGTGAATGGACTGAATGTCTGTGAACCATGCACATAAAAGTGGCTAAAAAAGGGGCTGGGGAAATGGCTCAGATGGTAACGTGCTTGCCTTATATACATGAGGATCTTAGTTTGCTCTCCATAACCAAGGTAAAAAATAATGGCTGGGTATACACTATTGGCATGGAGCATGGAGACCCTGATTGGAATATGGAAGAGAGCCAGTTCCCAGACAGTTAGCCAGTCTAGTGCTGGAAGGTGTTACATGAGCTACTGGGGAAAGTGGCCAACATCTGTCCAAGCAACTCAAAGCCTAAGCTACTCAGAAGCAAACAATCTGATGTGATGCTCACACAAGTGCAGTAGTGGCACACAGCCATGGTGGGTAACCATCTGCTCCTGGATTGGCTAATAGATCTGCTCAGTGGAAAGGAAACCATACCTGGAACTGGGAGACAAGTCACAATCATATCCAGATAATGATTTTGCTTACCAATATCAAATGCCCACTAACCTTGGGTCTACAACTATTGAATTCTCTCTAAATTAATAACGGTTATTCCATTTAACCTGTGTTGACTTCACTCTCTGTTGGAGAATCTGCTTCTTACTTTTAGACAGGAGCAGGACCTGAGGAGATAAACGACCCAATGCACTTCACCCAGCCCCAGCTGAAACCACAGAGGAACTGGGGAAATGAGCAAGACTGCTGCTTTCTTGGTGAAACTGATATCAGTACAAGGGTGAAGGATGACACTCAACACCTATCAAACAAGACATCCAGAGGCTCCTAAGAGCCCATCAGTGAAGCAGTCTTTTCTTTTTTTTTTTTTTTTTTTAGTGAGACCCTATTTTTATTTATTTATTTGAGAGCGACAGACACAGAGAGAAAGACAGATAGAGGGAGAGAGAGAGAATGGGCACCCCAGAGCTTCCAGCCTCTGCAAACGAACTCCAGACGCGTGCGCCCCCTTATGCATCTGGCTAACGTGGGACCTGGGGAACCGAGCCTTGAACCGGGGTCCTTAGGCCTCACAGGCAAGCGCTTAACCGCTAAGCCATCTCTCCAGCCCAGTGAAGCAGTCTTAAAACGCATCCAACATGGCTCAGGGAATTTTGCAGAAGAGGGGCGGGAAAGATTGTTAGACCACCAGTTAGGACATTATGCATAGAGACATTGCCTCTCTCCCATTACTGACTGCTGCCCCCACATTGCATGACCCTCAATCCCCATGGGGATGACCTGCATCCCCAATGAGGAGGGCGCCTTTGGAAAAGGGGCAGGGATGCGGGAGAGGATGGTATCAACATGTATTGTTTACATACTAAGTATGTCCATAACTAATAAAAATAAAATTTCAAAAAATGGCTAGATACGGCTTGGCAGCTGTCCCGCGGTGCTGTGTGTGGGTGTGTGAGAGCGGCCCAGCCAGACTCCATGGGGTGGGAAGAGGACCGACGCAGGAACGCGTCGGGCGCCCCGCCAATGTGTGTGCGGGGGGGAAGGGAGGTAGCGAAAGGAAGACCCGAAGAGGAAGTACGCGCGTGTGGCGCGCTTGAAGAGGTTTCTTATTTGCATGGATCACTGATTGAGTAATAGATGGCTTTACCTCGGCTCACAGGAGCCTTGCGCTCTTTTTCAAATGTCACTAAGCAAGATAATTATAATGAAGAAGTGGCGGACTTAAAGCTGAAGCGATCCAAACTACATGAACAAGTCCTAGTTTGGGCCTGACATGGAAGAAGATACTAACATTTTTGAACGAGAAACTGGACAAGAGTGAAATGCAACGTATAAATGAAGATTTGAAGTATATATTACAAGCTGCAAAACAAATCGTTGGAACAGATGATGGCAAAGTAGCAATTGAAAGTGGGGCTGCGTTTCTCTTTATGACATTTCACTTGAGGGACTCTGTTGGCCACGTAGAGACAAAGGCTATTAAACAGATGTTTGGTCCATTTCCATCTTCATCTGCCACTGCAGCTTGTGATGCTACTAATCGAATTATCTCTCATTTTAGTCAAGATGACCTGACTGCTTTTGTCCAGATGACAGAAAACCAATGTAGTGATAGAGTAATTTTTGGTAAAAACTTAGCATTTTCATTTGACATGTATGACTTGGACCACTTTGATGAATTGCCAATAAATGGTGAAACCCAGAAAACTATAAGTCTGGACTACAAGAAGTTCCTAAATGAACATCTTCAGGAGCATTGCCCCACAGAACTCAAGCCTGTTGAGACAACAAGTGGTTCCTTTTTGTGGTGTGAAGTTGAAAAGTATTTAAATTCAACTTTGAAGGAAATGGCTGAAGCACCAAGAATAGAAGATCTGTGCTGTACCTTATATGATATGCTTGCTTCTGTTAGAAGTGGTGAAGAGCTTCAGGATGAGGTATAGTTGAAGTTGTTGGAGTTTTATATGAATGTATTCTATGTCAGTGAAATAGCTTTTTGACAAACATGAATTTTTTATTTCAGTGTCATGGATTGAAACCAAAGCATGAAATGTACTAAGCATGTCATTTAACACTAAGGTACATCTCCATTCCAAAATAGCTATTTTAGACAAGATTTTAGCAGAGAAAGTACTCCCTTAATATTATGCCAAGATACTTAATTACATAGCCTGGTAGTTTTGCATAGCAGGCACATGTGCTTTTCCACTGAGAACTGTACAGGAGGACTGAGAATAGTAATGAGTATTATATGTAGTTGTACAAATACTAAAATGAAAGCAACTACTATAGACAATTAATATATACTCTAAAAAGTAAATAGGTAGCACATATGATGCAACACACTGAAGTAGAAACTGGAAATTTGTATAGAAAATTTCCACTAACAGAACTGTAGTGAAATAAACTGAAAGCACAAACATGGATATCCTCCACCATCTCATAATGAGTATTCGTCATTATTCACTGACAGGAAAGGTAAAACACTGAGGCGATTAACCACTCAAAATTGTAATGTCCAAAACATTGGCAGCACATGGGCTATTCACTGACACAGTAAGCCATCTATTAAGATCATGTTGAAAACCACACATTTCTGACAGATCATGTAAGCTTCAGAGTAGCTTCTATACACAATAACGAAGTGCAGACCTTGTTATTTGGTGGTTATCTCCCTGCATGCCCTTCTGTTGCCTATTCCTGTATCTGCTTCCTCCTCCTTTCCTCTTTGCCCTTCCACATCTATTGAAATATACCATTTACTTTCATATCCTGATTTATCTCTTGAATTCCACATATGAGAGGAAATGTGATGCTTATTTTTGTGAGGGTGGTTTATTTTATTTATCCTTGATAATCTATAGTTCCATCTTATTATGTTATTCTTGCAAAGAACATCATTTTTTTATGACTCAAGAAAACTGCATTGTGGCTATCTATATGTGACATGTTCTTTATCCATTCATCTGTTGATGGGCACCTGTACTGATTCCATAACTTGACTATTGTGAGTAGAGGAGTAATAAACATGAGAGTGCAGAGATTTCCATTGTAAGCTGTCTAGACCTAGAATAGGTATTGCTAGATCATGGGGAAATACTTTTTTTTTCTCTATTTTTTTTTTATTAACAACTTCCATGAGTATAAACAATATCCCATGGTAGTACCCTCCTTTCCCCCACTTTCCCTTTTGAGGGGAAATTCTTTTTTTAATTGATTCAGAAATTTACATACTGATTTCCCTAATGTCTGTACTAATTTAATTATTGTGTCCAACAGTGTTTAAGGGCTCTCCTCCCCCATGAATATTTGTTTGTTTTCTTGCATTTTCATGACTACAGTGAGATGGAATCATGGCTTACTTCTTGTTTGCACTGCCCTGATGTCTAAAGATGTTGAACATATTTTCATTCATGTATCAAGTCATTTGTGCATCTTAATTTTCAAGTATCTGCTCAGTTTGTTCATTTGTGGATTGGGATGTTCTTTTTTTAATTTTTATTAACATTTTCCATGATTATAAAATATATCCCATGGTAATTCCCTCCCTCCCCACCCTCACACATTCCCATTTGAAATTCCATTCTCCATCATATTACCTCCCCATTATAATCATTGTAATTACATATATACAATATCAACCTATTAAGTATCCTCCTCCCTTCCTTTCTCTACCCTTTATGTCTCCTTTTTACCTTACTGGCCTCTGCTACTAAATATTTTCATTCTCACAGAGAAGCCCAATCATCTGTAGCTAGGATCCACATATGAGAGAGAACATGTGGCGCTAGGCTTTTTGAGCCTGGGTTACCTCACATAGTATAATACTTTCCAGGTCCATCCATTTTTCTGCAAATTTCATAACTTCATTTTTCTTTACCGCTGAGTAGAACTCCATTGTATAAATGTGCCACATCTTCATTATCCACTCATCTGTTGAGGGACATCTAGGCTGGTTCCATTTCCCAGCTATTATAAATTGAGCAGCAATAAACATGGTTGAGCATGTACTTCTAAGGAAATGAGATGAGTCCTTTGGATATATGCCTAGGAGTGCTATAGCTGGGTCATATGGTAGATCAATCTTTAGCTGTTTTAGGAACCTCCACACTGTTTTCCACAATGGCTGGACCAGATTGCATTCCCACCAGCAGTGTAGAAGGGTTCCTTTTTTTCCACATCCCCTACAACTTTTATGATCATTTGTTTTCATGATGGTGGCCAATCTGACAGGAGTGAGATGGAATCTCAATGTAGTTTTAATCTGCATTTCCCTGATGACTAGTGACATAGAACATTATTTTAGATGCTTATATGCCATTCATATTTCTTCCTTTGAGAACTCTCTATTTAGCGCCATAGCCCATTTTTTTTCTTTTATTTATTTATTTATTTTTTTAAATTTTTATTAACATTTTCCATGATTATAAAATATATCCCATGGTAATTCCCTCCCTCCCCACCCCCACACTTTCCCATTTGAAATTCCGTTCTCCATCATATTACCTCCCCATTACAATCATTGTAATTACATATATACAATATCAACCTATTAAGTATCCTCCTCCCTTCCTTTCTCCACCCTTTATGTCTCCTTTTCAACTTACTGCCCTCTGCTACTAAGTACTTTCATTCTCACGCAGAAGCCCAGTCATCTGTAGCTAGGATCCACATATGAGAGAGAACATGTGGCGCTTGGCTTTCTGGGCCTGGGTTACCTGACTTAGTATAATCCTTTCCAGGTCCATCCATTTTTCTGCAAATTTCATAACTTCATTTTTCTTTACCGCTGAGTAGAACTCCATTGTATAAATGTGCCACATCTTCATTATCCACTCATCTGTTGAGGGACATCTAGGCTGGTTCCATTTCCCAGCTATTATAAATTGAGCAGCAATAAACATGGTTGAGCATGTACTTCTAAGGAAATGAGATGAGTCCTTTGGATATATGCCTAGGAGTGCTATAGCTGGGTCATATGGTAGATCAATCTCTAGCTGTTTTAGGAACCTCCACACTGATTTCCACAATGGCTGGACCAGATTGCATTCCCACCAGCAGTGCAGAAGGGTTCCTTTTTTTCCACATCCCCGCCAACATTTATGGTCACTTGTTTTCATGATGGTGGCCATTCTGACAGGAGTGAGATGGAATCTCAGTGTAGTTTTAATCTGCATTTCCCTGATGACTAGTGACGTAGAACATTTTTTTAGATGCTTATATGCCATTCGTATTTCTTCCTTTGAGAACTCTCTATTTAGCTCCATAGCCCATTTTTTGATTGGCTTGTTTGATTCCTTATTATTTAACTTTTTGAGTTCTTTGTATATCCTAGATATTAATCCTCTATCAGATATATAGCTGGTGAAGATTTTTTCCCATTCTGTAGGTCATAGCCCATTTTTTGATTGGCTTGTTTGATTCCTTATTATTTAACTTTTTGAGTTCTTTGTATATCCTAGATATTAATCCTCTATCAGATATATAGCTGGCGAAGATTTTTTCCCATTCTGTAGGTTGCCTCTTTGCTTTTTTCACTGTGTCCTTTGCAGTGCAAGATCTTTGTAATTTCATGAGGTCCCAGTGATTAATCTGTGGTTTTATTGCCTGAGCAATTGAGGTTGTATTCAGAAAGCTTTTGCCAAGACCAATATGTTGAAGGGTTTCCCCTACTTTTTCCTCTAGCAGTTTCAGAGTTTCAGGTCTGATGTTAAGGTCTTTAATCCATTTGGACTTAATTCTTGTGCATGGCGAGAGAGAAGAATCTATTTTCATCCTTCTGCAGATATATATCCAGTTTTCAAAACACCATTTGCTGAAGAGGCTGTCTCTTCTCCAATGAGTATTTTTGGCATTTTTATCGAATATCAGGTGGCTATAGCTACTTGGGCTTACAGCTGGGTTATCTATTCTGTTCCACTGATCTACATGTCTGTTTTTGTGCCAGTACCATGCTGTTTTTGTTACTATGGCTCTGTAGTATAGGTTAAAATCAGGTGTGTTGATACCACCATCCTCTTTTTTGTTGCTCAGTATTATTTTAGATATTCAAGGTTTTTTGTGATTCCAAATAAATTTTTGGATTGTTTTTTCTATTTCCATGAAGAAAGCCTTTGGAATTTTGATAGGGATTGCATTAAATGTGTACATTGCTTTAGGTAGATTGCCATTTTCACAATATTGATTCTTCCAATCCAGGAACAAGGGATGTTTCTCCACTTTCTAGTGTCTTCTGCAATTTCTCGCTTGAGTGTTTTAGAGTTCTCATTGTAGAGATTCTTTACTTCCTTGGTTAGGTTTATTCCAAGGTACTTTATTTTTTTTGATGCAATTGTGAATGGGAGTGATTCTCTGATTTCATCCTCTGTGTGTTTGTTGTTAGCATATATGAAGGCTACTGATTTCTGTCTATTTATTTTGTATCCTGCTACCTGGTTGTAGGTTTTGATCAGCTCTAACAGTTTGCTAGTAGAGTCTTTAGGGTCCTTTATGTATAGAATCATGTCATCTGCAAATAATGATAACTTGATCTCTTCCTTTCCAATTTGTATCCCTTTTATGTGTGTCTCTTGCCTTATTGCTATGGCTAAGACTTCCAAAACTATATTAAATAAAAGTGGGGACAGGGGACACCCCTGTCTTGTTCCTGATTTTAGTGGAAAAGCTTCCAGTTTTTCCCCATTTAGTAATATGTTGGCTGTAGGCTTGTCATAAATAGCCTTTATTATATTGAGATATGTTCCTTCTATTCCCAGTCTCTGTAGGACTTTTATCATGAAGGGATGTTGGATTTTGTCAAATGCTTTCTCTGCGTCTAATGAGATGATCATGTGATTTTTGTCCTTCAACCCGTTTATGTAATGTATCACATTTATAGATTTGCGTATGTTGAACCATCCCTGCATCTCTGGGATAAAGCCTACTTGGTCTGGGTGAATGATCTTTTTGATATATCTTGTATTCTGTTTGCCAATATTTTGTTGAGAATTTTTGCATCTATGTTCATGAGGGAGATTGGTCTGTAATTTTCTTTGTTTGTTCTATCTTTGCCTGGTTTTGGTATCAGGGTGATGCTGGCCTCATAGAAGGAGTTTGGTACAATTCCTTCTTTTTCTATTTCCTGGAAAAGCTTAAGAAGCAATGATGGTAGCTCTTCCTTAAAAGTCTGGTAAAATTCCGCAGTGAATCCATCTGGGCCTGGGCTTTTTTTAGTTGGGAGATTATTGATAACCGTTCGGATCTCCATGTTTGTTATAGGTCTATTTAAGTGATTAATCTCATTTTGATTTAATTTAGATAGGTCATATAAATCAAGGAAATCATCCATTTCTTTCAGATTTTCATACTTTGTGGAGTATATGCTTTTATAGTATGTCCCTATGATTTTTTGAATTTCTCTGGAATGTGTTGTGATGTTACCTTGTTCATCTCTGATTTTATTAATTTGTGTCTCTTCTCTCTTTCTTTTGGTCAGATTTGCTAAGGGTTTATCAATCTTGTTTATCCTTTCAAAGAACCAACTCTTTGTTTCATTAATACTTTGGATTGTTCTTTTTGTTTCTATTTCATTAATTTCTGCCCTAATCTTTATTATTTTTTCCCATCTACGGTTTTTTGGTTTGCCTTGTTCTTCTTTTTCCAAGGCTTTAAGGCGAAGCATTAGGTCGTTTACTTGCGACCTTTCTAATCTCTTAATATAGGCACTTAAGGCTATAAATTTATCTTTTAGAACTGCTTCATTGTGTCCAAGAGATTTTGGTATGTTGTGTTCTCATTATCATTTGACTCTATAAATTTTTTGATTTCCTTTTTGATTTCTTCATTGACCCATTCATCATTTAGAAGTGTATTGTTTAGTTTCCATGATTTTGTGTATGCTCTATAGCCTTTCTTGCTACTGATTTGTAGTTTAATTCCATTGTGGTCAGATAGAATGCAAGGAATTATTTCAATTTTCCTGAATTTGTTAAGATTTGCTTTGTGTCCTAATATATGGTCTATTTTAGAGAATGTTCCATGTGCTACTGAAAAGAATGCATATTCTGCAGCCTTTGGATGAAATGTCCTGTATATATCTTTTAAGTCCATTCCTTCTATGACCTCATTAAGTCCAGATGCCTCTCTGTTTATTTTTTCCCAGGATGACCTGTTAATTGATGAGAGTGGGGTGTTAAAGTCACCCACCACCAGTGTTTGGTGTTATCTGTGACCTTAGTTCTAATAGTGTTTGTTTGACGAATTTGGGAGCCCCCATGTTAGGTGCATATATGTTTCGGGTTATAATGTCCTCCTGTTGGAGTGTGCCATTAATCAATATAAAGTGACCTTCCTTATCTTTCTTGACTAATGTTGTACTAAAGTCTACCCTGTCCGATATTAGGATAGCAACCCCTGCTTGTTTTCTAGGCCCATTTGCTTGAAACACCGTCTTCCAACCTTTCACCCTAAGGTAATGTCTATCCTTTGTAGAAAGGTGAGTTTCTTGGAGACAACAAATTGTAGGATCCTGCTTTTTAACCCAGTCTGCGAATCTATGTCTTTTTGTTGGGGCATTGAGGCCGTTGATATTAATAGATATTATTGAAAGATGTGTATTTATGTTTGCCAATTTTTTTTTTTTTTGTGGTTCTGGTTCTACCTGTGCTCTCTTCTGTTAACTAGTATTTGAGTATTGCTTGTTTTTTCTAGGTTCCTTATATGTGTGCTTTTCCTTTTGTTCAGCATGGAGGATTCTATCAAGTATTTTCTGTAGAGCTGGTTTTGTCTTCAAATACTCCTTTAACCTGCTTTTGTCATGGAATGTCCTTATTTCTCCGTCTGTTTGAATGGATAACTTTGCAGGATAAAGTAACGTTGGTTGACAGTTGTTATCTTTCAGAACTTGGAATATATCACCCCAAGCCCTTCTGGCTTTAAAAGTTTGTGTTGAATAATCTGCTGTAATCCTGATGGGCTTACTTTTGTAGGTAACTTGATTTTTCCCTCTAACTGCTTTCAATATTTTTTCTTTGGTGTGTGTGTTTGGAAGTTTGATTATAATATGGCGAGGAGAGGTTCTTTCCAGGTTTTGTCTGGCTGGGGTTCTAAAGGCTTCCTGTGTCTGCATTGGCACCTCTTTCCCAATTTGGGGGAACTTTTCTTCTATGATTTTGTTGAAGACACCTACTATGCCTTTTGAGTAAAATTCTTCTCCTTCTTCTATGCCCTGAATTCTAATACTTGATCTTTTCATAGTGTCCCGAATATCTTGAAATTCCCACTGATACTTTTCTATAAGTTTGTCTTTCTCTTTGTTGGCCTGTATTAGATCTGCCACCTGGTCTTCTAGCTTAGATATTCTGTCCTCTCCTTCATCCATTCTACTGGTGAGATTTTCTACAGAGTTTTTTATTTCATTAACTGTGTTCTTCATTGCTAGTAATTCTGACTGGTTTTTCTTTTTTATTTCTATTTCCTTATTTATGTCTTTTATTGCCTTCTTTATTTCATGAAATTGGTATCCTGCATCTTCTTTGATTCCTTTGATTTCCTCTTTAAGTTTCTTTGACTCCTTTGATTTGTTCTCTGACTTCTTTGAACATATTTACAATCATTCTTTTGAAATCTTTTTCAGGCATTTCCTCTAACTTGTTCTCACTGGAGGTCATTTCTGATGCATTAATACTTTTAGGTGGATTTATATCGTCTTGCTTTTTAGTGTTTCTTGTGTTATAATGTATATATTTTTGCATCTTGGATTAAGTTAATGCTTGGATTTTCTAGCTAGCTGGGTATTCTTAGCTGTATCAATTGATTTGATGTAATATATTTTCAGGGTAGGAGCTTAATGTGTTAGATGTGGCTCTTAAGACTCTGAGAGTATCTACAAAGGTGCTCCTAGGGGTTGAGTTTCCCTGCTATGGGAGTATTCAAGTAGGCTGAGTGGAATAAAACACAGGTAGATTCTAAAAGTTAACTAAACACTGTACCCATTCAGTCAAAAACAGCCCCAAGTATGTATGCCAGAGTAGTTATTATAACAACCAGATCCTCTATCAACATAGAGGTTAAGATTTCTGGTCTGTTGAGCGACCCAAGTCAGCTTGTGACCAAGTGAGACCCTTCCCTGGTGCAAACCCAGTTACCTTGGATGAGTTTGGTCTCAGTCAAGTTGCTGCCTGGGTCGTCGGGCTGCTGTTCTGATTTCTGGAGTTGGGCACTGGCTTTTCCTGTGGGGCAAACCAAGCGTGGCAACTGTGGCCCTGCAGATCAGCACCCCCGCTGCTGGAACTGCTGCTGCTTCTGGGTCTGCTGTTGTTGCTGCTCCTGCATCTGCTGCTGCTGGGGCCGCTGGTACCAGTTCCGGAGCTGCTGATGTTGCTGCCGAACTCTGCTCCTGCTTGGGTCCCGCTGTCAGCTCACGTTGCCGTTGCCGGTCCCGGGATGCTGCTGTGTTCGCTGGAGCTGGGCTCAGGCGGTGGGGGATGGGAGGGACCCGCAGCTGCTCTGGTTGTCTCGCTGCTCCACGTGTTCTTGTACCTCGTGTTCTGCTCCTCCGCTGCTCGCTGCCTCTCTCCCTTTACGTTTCCTGAGTTGCGGAGAGTGCGGTGTGAGGGGAAGCTCCGGCACCTGGCTTTTCCTGCAGCTGGAGCTGAGTCTGGCGGCTTTCTGGTGCGCCGCTGCCGTGGCTGTTGGCGGAGCTGCTGGGGCCTCTTTTTCCGGCCTGTGTGGGCTCTGGATACTCTGGATCTCTCCTACTTCTCTGCTGCCACTTCAATTTCCTATACACCTCTCTTTTTAGTAAAAGTGTGTATTTTGCTGAGGTTTTTTGGTCTTTTTTCCCCCCAGGCTGCTTTGGCATGGTACCTTAACCGGAAGTCCACCTGGGATGTTCTTTTGATGGGTAACTTTTTGAGTTCTTTTTATATTCTGAAATTACTCCTCTCATATGAATAGCTGATAAAGACTCTTCTATTTTGCCTCAAAAAAAAAAAAATGGCTAGGTATGGTTGTGAGTGCTTGTAATACCAGCACTGGGGAGGTGGAGAAGGGAGGATCTGTGTGGTCTGCTGACCAATCAGTCTAGACTAACTGGAGAGCTCTAGGCTAGGAAGGGACTGTTACAAAAAGAGAAAGGTGGACAGCCCCTAAAGAATGACGCTTCAGGTTGTCCACTGGCCTGCACGTGCAGGTACACACATGGGTACGTGCCCATGCATGTGTATCTGCACACATACAAATGCAAGCTAGCTATACAAGCAAACATTATGTTTTGTATATTTTGCTACAACTAGAAAATGATTCAAGGCTGGAGGTATACCTCAATGGCAGAGCATGAGCTCAAGGTGCTGGTTCAGGTTCCAGCACAATAAACTAGCAAGAGGCTAGAGAGATCACTTAGCAGTTAAGGAGCTTGCCTGTGAAGCCTAAGGACCTAGGTTCAATTCCCCAGTATCCATATAAGCCAGATGCACAAGGTGGCATATGCATCTGGAGTTCATTTGTAGTGGCTGGAGGCCGTGGTACACCCATTCTCTCTCTCTCTCTCTTTTAAATAAGTAAATAAATAAAAATCATATGTGTGTGTGTGTGTGTGTGTGTGTGTGTGTGTGTGTGTGTGTGTATTTGGTTTTTTGAGTTAGTGTCTCACTCTAGCTCAGGCTGACCTGGAATTCATTCTGTAGTCTCAGGGTGGCCTTGAACTCATGGCAATCCTCCTACCTCTGCCTCCCAAGTGCTGGGATTAAAGGCGTGAGCCACCATGCCAGGCTAAAAATAAAATATTTAAAAAAAATAAACTAGCAAGCATTAGGCAAACTCATGTGAAATTAGTGGTTTGCTGTTTTCCCCTTCAGCTAGAAGACAAATTCTGTTATAGGACCTTATAGATCTTGTTCACTACCTTCTTCAGACCATCTAGTAGAGTACCTAGCACATGGCAGTGACTCCATAGATGCTTGCCAATAAATAGGCTGTCCTCAGTGTGGGCTTTGGGACAGACGATACACCCCAGGAGACCAGTATCTCATATAGTGAATTGCCTAGGAAACATTGACAAAGGATTATATAATTTTTGTTTATAATATTCAGGTGCCATAGTGCTTGGAAGTTTGTGAATGTTCACGGTGATTAAATGTGGAAAGAGTCAGGTGTGGTGGTGCACATCTTTAATCCCAGCATTCAAAAGGCAGAGGTAGGAGGAACGCTGTAAGTTCATTACCCTGAGACTATTGAGTGAATTCTATGTCAGCCTGGGCTAGGAAAACAAAAAGGCAGAAAGAAGAAAAAATAAATATCATCTTTCAAACCTGTAATTACATTCTTAATTCAGCTTCTTGCAGAAGAGAACTTCTCCCTGCTGAGCTTTTTAAAACAAATCAGAACAGATAACTTACATTTTAGCTTATAAAATTTGACCTAAAACATGTTAGCTTTTTAATTATAGAAACAAGAACAGGGAAAGGATGTAGTGAGAGAGAGAACTGTAGGAATGGAGAAAGAAAACAAATGAAGATGGCTTGAAGAATAATATTTATTAAGATTAAACATACATAAGACTCTTGACCCAGCAAGCTCATGCCTTGGAATCAGTACCACAGAGATAAAACCACTAGTTCACACAGACACATGTATGTGGATTATATTGTGACAGTGTTCATCATAACAAAAAGAAAGAAACAAAGCCCATGGCTGAATTATTTATGATGTGTCAATGCTGCCATGAATTATTACTCACCCATTAAAAAAGAATTAAGGGCTTCTGGTTAAGATGGTGGCATAGGAACCACGCCAAAGCAGCCTGGGGAGAAAAAAAAAAAAAACAAAACAAAACAGCAAAATACACTCTTCTACTAAAAAGTGAAGGTGCATAAAAAATTTATCAGCCACAGCAGAGAAATATGAGAGCTCCAGGGTGTCTCGAGACCCCAGAAGGGGCTCCGGAGCAGCAGCACCAGGTCTGCGTGGCTGGGGTCACCAGCTTAGCCTGAGCAGCAGGAAAATCTAGGTGAGAGTATTTTCCACTCATACCAGCCTCCTTGCCAACTCAAGAAACATGAAGGGGAGGACAGCAGGGAAATTACAATCCTCAACATATATGCACCTAACATGGGAGCTCCCAATTTCATCAAACAAGCACTACTAGAACTAAGGTCACAGATAACACCAAGCACAGTTTAGTGGGTGACTTCAACACCTCACTCTCAACAGCCACCTGATCTTCACAAAAATGCCAAAATTACTCATTGGAGAAAAGATAGCCTCCACAGCCAATTGGTGCTAGGACAACTGGATATGTATCTGTAGAAGGATGAAAATAGATCCCTATCTCTCTCCATGCACAAGAATTAAGTCCAAATGAACCAAAGTCCTTAAACTCTGAAAGTGCTAGAGAAAAAAGTAGGGGAAACCTTAAAACTTATTTGTCTTGGCAAAGACTTTCTGAATATATCCCCAATTGCTCAGGAAATAAAACTACTGATCAATCACTGAAACCTTATGAAATTACAAAGCTTTTGTACAGCAAAGGACACTGTGAATAGAACAAAGAGGCAACCTACAGTTTGGGAGAAAATTTTTGTCAGCTATACATCTGACATAGGATTAATATCCAAAATATAGAAAGAACTCAAAAAACTAAATAATAAGATACCAAACAACCCAGTGGAAAATGGGCTATGGAACTAGAGTTCTCAAAAGAAGAAATACAGATGGCATATAAATACCTAAAAAAATGTTCTACATCCCTAGCCACCAGGGAAATACAGATTGAACCTACTTTGAGATTCCATCTCTCTCCCTTTAGCATGGCTACCATCATGAAAACAAATAACCATAAATTCTGGTGAGGATGGAGAGAAAGAGGAACACTTCTGCACTGTTGGTGGGTATGCACTCTGGTCCAGCCATTGTGGAAATCAATATGAAGGTTCCTGAGACAGCTAAAAATAGATTTACCATATGACCCAGCTATACCACTCCTAGGCATATATCCTAAGGACTTGTGTCACTACCTTACAGATACTTGCTCAACCATGTTTATTGCTGCTCTATTCACAATAGCTAGGAGATGGAACCAGCCTAGATGTCCCTCAACTGATGAATGGATAATGAAGATGTGGCATGTTTATACAATGGAGTTCTACTCAGCAGTAAAGAAAAATGAAATTGGGGGCTGGAGAGATGGCTTAGCAGTTAGGTGCATGGTTGTGAATCTTAAAGACCCAGGTTCAATTCTCCAGGTCCCATGTAAGCCAGATACACATGGTGGTGCATGCATCTGGAGTTTGTTTGCAGTGGCTAGAGGCCCTGGCCTGACCATTGGACTCTCTCTGTCTCTCTTACCCTCTCTCTGTCTCCAATAAACATATAAAAAAAGAAAAATGAAATTATGGGAGTTACAGGGAAATGGAAAGATCTCAAAAGGATTATACTTAAGTGAGATAACCCAAGCCCAGAAAGCCAAATGTCACATGTTCTCTCTCATATGTGGATCCTAGCAACAAATGATTGGACTTCTGTGTGAGTAGGAGTAAAACTCAGTAGTAGAGGTCAGTAAGCTAGAAAGAGGGCATAAAGGGAATAGAAAGGGAGGGAGGGGTATATAATAGGATGGTATTGTGTATATGTAAGTAGAAGAACAGATTAGTTGGAGTGAAAGGGCCTAAATGAAGTTAGGGGAAGAGATTGAGTAAAGAAAAGGTGGGGGAAAGGCTAATCAAAATCTAAGAGGGTATGAATAAGGCATACAGAAACCTATTTTTTTTTTTTTGGACAATGGAGCACTCAGAAACCATAGGTTTTCATTAGACACTTTTCAGTGCCAGAGATGGGATACCTTCCAGTTAGTTGTTGGCCAGAGAGGTCCCTGATAACCCCAAAACATTACTTGCCATTGCCAAGGCTCTTTGTTTTCCACCAGAAATAGATGGTAAGACCCTATTGCTGAAGACTCCACATACTTGGGCTACAAGGTCACGGAGAAATCCTGCTGGAGCTGAGCTGAAAACTTCCTCCATGTAGACTAGCTGACAGAAAGCTGCATGCAATTAAATGGGAGAGAAAGAAATCACCAGTGGAGATATTCAACAGTAGACACTACAAGCCTTAAATTTGGCCAGCCAGTCCAAGTGAGCCAATGGGTGACATAGTGGCATGTCTGTTATGGGGAAACCAACTGCTGTCTAATTGGACTGGAGGCCTGTTCCATGGGAGGGAATACACCCCTGATACTGAAAACCTACAACAGGGTTAGTTATGAGCCCTAGAGCCGCTGTCTGGCTAAATGTATGTACTATGCTTTCCAAACTGTCCCCTTTAATATTCATACAAATATATTAATGCTACTCTCACTTTTTGTTAGAGAAGATTCTCTTTTCAGATGGAAGTGACCTTGAGATGACTCAGAAGGCACCATGGTGGTAAGAAAAAGTGAACAGAGTAGTGCCCAGCACTGAAACACCTCTATCACATCGTCCAAGGCTTGGGGTCCATTGTGGAAGAGATGGCAGAAAGAATGAAAGAGCCAAAGGAAGGGTAGGATTCTTTACAATGTGCTCTCCAGACACAAAATGGCCTGGATGTCCATGACCTCACAGTGCCTGACACTACCTACACCAGAGCATCATAATAGTAGGAAAAGATCATGACATCAAAAGAAAAGAGAGAGACTGATTGAGAGGGTAAAGGGATAAGAAGGAGAGTGGAGTTTCAAAGGGGAAAGTAGGGATAGGGAGGGAATTACCATATTTTATTGTCAACAATTATGAAAGTTATCAATAAAAAAAAATTAAGGTTAAGCATGGTGACACACTCCTTAATCTCAGCACTTGAGAGGCTGAGGCAGGAGGAACATTGTGAGTTCTAGGCCAGCCTGAGACTAATTCTAGGTCAGCCTGGGCTAGAGGAAGACCCTACCTCAAAAACTAAAAAACAAAAAGTCTAAATCAATTGAATTAGAAATATTTCCATGTTATATTATTAAGTGGGAAAACAAAGATAGGAGAAATTGCATATGAATATACTTTATATTTATATAATATATAGTCACTTTCATAAAACCAAAAAAGGACCCCAAACAATTTTTCCAATCTCTGCACATGATTTTGTAGGCATGGAGAAAAACATGGGAGAATGAGCTCGCATCACTGTTGTTGGTGGGGCTGTGCTGCTGTGGACAAGAAGAGGAAGAGGAGGAGGAAAATGAAATCATTGCACCAAACTGACAAAACACATAATGTGTTCATTCATGTAAATTTCCATGTGAGGGCTGGGAGTAGCTCATGTGTAGAGTGCTTGCCTAGCACACACAAAGCCCTGGGCTTGGATCCCTGCACCACATAAACAGGATGCACAACTGTAATGCCTACACTCAGAGGGTGGTGGCAGAATCCATGGTCATTCTCAACTACATAGTGAGTTTGAGACCACCTAGGATACATGAGAGTCCCCTCCCCACCTCCAAATCCCATGTGACACAGTGAATACTATTTTTGTGGTGGAAAATGGAATATAAAGAGACACAATAGACCTGGTTAAGCATCCTCCTATGCAGCCCTTGCCTTTAGGCACTCATAATGGAGGTCACCATCCAAGCTGATCTTCCTGACAGATAAAGGAGAAGTTTCAGGAATGTTATCACAGGCCTTATTGCAAAATGTAGGTGTTTCCTGTTATCTAAGGAATGGGATGATACCTCTGTGCAATGCACCATGACCTTCCTGTACCTCTCTGTTTCTAATACCTTTATGATTACATAGCATAGAATGTTTCTGGCCTCAGTTCTGCTATGTGACCTATGTAATGAATACATTGTGACCTTTTTTGTAATGAACCCCCCTTGTTTAATAGTAATTTAATGTAATGCTTTAACTTCCATCATATTTTCACAATAAGCATCTTGTGTTTTTCTCCAATAAAAGCTGACACTCCCAGCAGTTTGAGGCTGCATCCTTAGATCCTGACCTCTGGGGTGCAGCCCTGATCCATCGGTTTCTTCCCCCCCTTTTTTTGTTTTTTTCTTTTTTTTTTTTGGTTTTTCAAGTTAGGGTCTCACTCTCTAGCCCAGGCTGACCTGGAATTAACTATGTAGTCTCAAGGTGGCCTCAAACTCACAACAATCCTACTACCTCTGCCCCTCGAGTGTTGGGATTAAAGGCGTGCACCACCATGCCCAACCATTTCTTTCTTTTTTACCCAATAAAACTTTGCCTCACATTCCATGAGTCAATGCTGTTACTTGTGCAACACTGGGCTACATCACATCTTGGGGGCTCATCCTGGATTCACATTCCTCCCCAACTCTGGGTGACCAAACTGGGGAAGGACCCCTAATCTCTGCCCTGTGCATGCTCCTGGTTTTGGAGATGGAAGCAAGCCATTGATGGGGAGCTTTAGCCTAGGACAGTGGACTCCCTTCTTTATTGGGTAAGAAATCTCTGGAGGTGTTTTTACCACCTTCTTTTTTATTTGTTTGTTTATTTATTTATTTATTGGTTTTTCGAGGTAGGGTCTCACTCTAGCCCAGGCTGACCTGGAATCTACTATGTAGTATCAGGGTGGCCTTGAACTCACAGTGATCCTCCTACCTCTGCTTCCCAAGTGCTGGGATTAAAAGTGTGTGCCACCACACCCAGCTTCTTTTTGTTTTTTATTGTTCTTTTTTTCTGATTTTCTGGTTCTGTGAGCTTTTCTGGGTCCAACAGTGAAGTTGAATGCTGCAATTAATTCCCATGGATGATGGATCAAGGGGTTAACCTTGACCCTCTCTGTCTCCACTCAGAGATTTTGAATGGAGCTCTGTTTCTGGTTCAGTTTCTGTTTGGCAGCTGCACAGAAATGTCAGGAGGGCTGTTATTGTTGGCATGTTTGTGTTTGGTGTTGTGTTCATTTGTCTTTGAAGATATGGGTCAAAATCCTTCTGTTGAAAATATCCTTTAAAACTGGATAAAGAGGGCTGGAGAGATGGCTTAGCAGTTAAGCGCTTGCCTGTGAAGCCTGAGGACCCCAGTTCGAGGCTCAATTCCCCAGGACCCACATTAGCCAGATGCACAAGGGGGCGCACGCGTCTGGAGTTCGTTTGCAGTGGCTGGAGGGTCCCATTTTCTCTCTCTCTGTCTATTTGCCTCTCTCTCTCTGTCACTCTCAAATAAATAAATAAAAATAAACAAAAAAAATTTTTAAAAAAACTGGATAAAGGGCTGGAGAGATGGCTTAGCAGTTAAGTGCTTGCCTGTGAAGCCTAAGGATCCTGGTTCGAGGCTTCATTCCCCAAGACCCATGTTAGCCAGATGCACAAGGGGACACATTCATTTGGAGTTCATTTGCAGTGGCTGGAGGCCCCGGCGTGCCCATTCTCTCTCTCTCTGCCTCTTTCTCTCCCTGTCACTCTCAAATAAATAAATAAATAAAAATAAACACAAAATTGTTTTTAAAAACTGGGTAAAAAGCACTTTAAAGATCTTCAAGGAAAAAAAAAGATAATAAAATGTGCTAGGCCTATTATCCTAGCTACTTGGTAAGCTGAGACAGGAAGATCTCCAATTCAAGGTTCCAATATGATAACCTGACTTCACATTTTAAACCATGTGATTTTTAAATTGTTTGATGAAAATAAGTACATAATTTTAATTTGAACTGTGCTTGATATTTCCTCTTTTGTTTAGGCTTTAAACAAAAAGACATTGTTCACAGACACCTTTTGGTTTCTTTATTAATCCAAATAGTCCAACAGGTCTCTCCTAAAATTTTTATTGTCATTTAATTTATTTCAAGTTTTTTTTCATTTTTGTCTTTGAAACTCAGATTTAATCAATGCCTACAGTGAGCTAAAAGTTTATGTAAAGAAAGCCATATTTTGTCACATGATCTCACAAATAGAATTACTGGGTTTATGTTCTAAGTCAACTTCAATTTACATAGAGGATTATTAAAAACAACAACATTCTCTCTGAGGTGGTGACTCTTCATTTGCCAGGTATTTTTAAAGATTGTAATGACTTGTTACTTAAAAGGAGGAGGCAACTGGCCTGAGTTCTAGGCCAGTCTGCCTCAAGATAGAAACAAAGTTGCCTTAGTTACTCCTAATAAAAGCATTTCCAAGTGTGTCAGAGGTATTGATAAAGATGATCCCTGAAATGGTTGTCACGTTTTGCCTGTATTCATAGAAAGTATATTCCTTGCAGTTTATTAATAGGAGCTATCTCAAATCAATGGGTTATATAAAACCTGAAGGTATATATACTAGTATTTTAAAGCAAGTCTGGCTGTGAGGTAGAGATTTTTTGGTGACCTAAATACTAAGGAAGGCTTTTTCTCTACAAATTTCCAATAGTAAAATGCTTAACTCTTTGAAGCCAGACTACTTGTTTCTCTATCAGTAGGTAATAAGATTAATCAATTTGATGTAGTTTCTCTTAATAGTCTTTTAAGAAAGATGGTTAAAGCCAGGTGTGGTGGTGCACGCCTTTAATCCCAGCACTCGGGAGGCAGAGGTAGGAGGATTGCCATGAGTTCAAGGCCACCCTGAGATGACAGAGTTAATTCCAAGTCAGCCTGGACCAGAGTGAGACCCTACCTCAAAAAACCAAAAAAAAAAAAAAAAAGAAAAAGAAAAAGAAAGATGGTTATTACGGGTTGAGATGAGATGATTGAAGGAACTGGGAAAGAATTTTTCAATGTTGGACATAGAATGCTTTTTAAAATGCTTTTTGAGTAGAACTTAGACTGTTAAAGTATGTGGATGAAGGTGTGCATATGCAAAAAAGATGAAGGAGGTCTAAAAAGATCAAATTTTGCTTAAAATTAATTCCTTTTTATAAGGACCAGAAAGCTCATTTTCAGGCTAAACCTAAACACCATGCCTAAAATTAAAGACTTTTCAACTGTTTACAGACTCTTAAGGATGCCCTAAAAGTTTTTTTTTTTCAATTATTTATTTATTTATTTATTTGAGAGCGAAAGACACAGAGAGAAAGACAGGTAGAGGAAGAGAGAGAGAATGGGCGCACCAGGGCTCCCAGCCTCTGCAAACGAACTCCAGATGCGTGTGCCCCCTTGTGCATCTGGCTAACGTGGGACCTGGGGAACTGAGCCTCGAACCGGGATCCTTAGGCTTCATAGGCAAGCGCTTAACCGCTAAGCCATCTCTCCAGCCCCCTAAAAGTTTTATATAGGGACATAGACTTAATGTAAATTCAGCTTACATTAGACACAGGTGATGTCCTATGCTAGGTAGGTCACAAAGTCACAAGCACAGATGTAATTCATATTCTTTGGAGGCCTAACCAGGTTAGACACAGACAAGACCCTATCACATTGCGTGTTACAAATGGGTAAAATAAATTTCCAAGGTGAAAACAAACAACTTCAGAGTAAGATAAGGAATGTCAGGATGCTTAGCTCTCTGCTCTATCATTCCCTTTTGATCTTACTTACTGTTATATGCTATTGAAAGTCATGGCAAGCTGGGCTCTGGAGAAAGGGATGGTGCCCCTTTATCTCAGACCCCATGCAAGTTTAAGCCATGTGTCCCTGTAGTGGTTTGAATAGATGGCCCCCAATATATTCAGTTTTTTTAGTTGTTTGTAGTTTGCATCTGCAGCCACCTGGCTGGAGGCAATGTCACTGGATCTTCAGGT
This sequence comes from Jaculus jaculus, assembly GCF_020740685.1. Classification (NCBI taxonomy): domain Eukaryota; kingdom Metazoa; phylum Chordata; class Mammalia; order Rodentia; family Dipodidae; genus Jaculus; species Jaculus jaculus. The sequence goes on along the minus strand of NC_059104.1, from coordinate 64,820,286 downwards.
GTGGTGGTGGGTTTCAGATTTCAATCTAAAGGTATGCAAGGTGTGCCAAGCTGGAATTCCAAAAGTGTGCTATGGCTTTTGGTTTTGTGGCTTGTGCTTCTCTCTCTCTGCTTGGTCCTGTGAAGGCAGGCCAGCTTCTTCTGCCATTTATCGAACTTCCCCTGGTTCTGTAGGCTTCAATAAATATCCCTTCCTCCATAACTGTCCCTGCTCTGAAAGTTCATCTCAGTGAACCTGAAGCTGTCTGCTACAGTCCCCCTGACCCTGTCCAGAGACAAAATGGCCAATTGTCTCTAACAAGGAAAAGGGAATGACAAACAGCATGTAACTTTGTTTCTCTTTATAGTTCCTCTCTTTTGAATACCTAAAGTCACATCTGTTAGATGAAATTTCTCAGTAGACAAAAGGTTAAATAGGTGAACTGAGTCAATGTACTTGATTAAGTTGCAAACACCTTACATAAGTCAGACATCAGACTTACCTAAAATGTATATTAGGATGTAAACTCACGATTTTAAAAAAAGCATCAAGAAAATGATGGCTTAACAGTTAAGGTGCTTATCTGGGAAGTCTAAAGACCTAGGTTTGCCCCAGCACTCCCATCCGTTTTTGTTGTTGTTGTTTTTCTTTTTTGAGGTAGGGTTTCACTCTAGTCCACGCTAACCTGAAATTCACTATGGAGTCTCAGGGTGGCCTCTAACTCACAATGATCCTCCTACCACTGTCTCCCGAGTGCTGGGATTAAAGGTGTGTGCCAGCATGCCCAGATCAGCACCCTCATTTTTATTGCTAAAGCTAAATCTGATTTAAAGCAGGTTCTCTGATATCCCTTCTCAAGACAGTCTTCTATGCCCACCAGCCCACATGAGAGGTCTGTCAGCAACTCTTGTAGACCCTCTTCATCAAAGAGGAACCTAAAAGAATCTGAAGGAAAGCCAAGAAACTAGTGCTGGGAGCTGATGGCCACCTCACAGAGAACCCTAATGTTATTGATGAGGTCTTCCCTTCCACATGACTGGACTGGGAATCTTCACCCTGCTGAAGGTAAAGGTGTACCTTAAACTGTTTTGGTGAACTCTGTTGGGTGGTCTCTAGACAGTCACTCACTCGGCACCCTATAAATTTGTCTAAGGTGAATGAAGTAACCCAAGGGCCCACAAAATCCCTCACTGATTTCTTAAAAAGGCTATAGGAAGCATATAGGACATACCTCCATAGATCCTGAGGCCCCTAAAAATAAATGAGCTATTAACATTGCTTTTGTAACTCCGTCTGCACCAGATATTAGAAAGGAGGTTCAGAAAATAGAAGGCTTTGAGTGTAAACTTCTTTCAGAGTTAATAGAGATTGCTACCAAGGTATATAATAATAGAGATACTCCAGAAGATAGACAGGCTAAAAAGAAAATAGCTAAAAGATGCCTCCTTTAGTATCCCATTGGCAAAGGGAAGTCAACCCATTTTTTTTGCCTTTGAATGGGAAGATCTAAATCAAGGCACCAGTGGGCAGGTAACCTGGACTAGGCTTCCACAGAAATTTAAAAATCTTCCCACCCTATTTGATGAGGCTCTTCATAGAGACTTGCAGGCCTTTGTAAGAAAATGTCTGAGGCAACTCTCCTACACTACATGGATGACCTCCTCCTAGCTACAGAAATGGGGGAGGAATGCCTCTCTGCCACAGAGTGTCCCTAGACAATTTACAACATCTGGGCTATCATGTATTAGCCAGGAAGACTCAGCTGTGTGTGTGTAAGGCAACTTACTTGGGATATTAACTCCAAGAAGGTAAGAGGATGCTGTGGGCCTCTAGGATACAGGCCATCACTCAAATCCCCAGTAAGAGACAGAATTCCTTGGAATTGTGGGGTATTGCAGAATTAATCTAAGGTTTGCTGAGTTAGCCAAGCCTCTATATGAGGCCACAAGATGGCAAAAAGAAAGAAAGAAAGAAAGAAAGAAAGAAAGAAAGAAAGAAAGAAAGAAAGAAAGAAGGAAGGAAGGAAGGAAGGAAGGAAGGAAGGAAGGAAGGAAGGAAAGAAAGGGATTTTAATTGGACTGAAAATGAGGAATAAACATTCCAAAAACTAAAGTTAGCTCTGACATCAGCCCCTGTCCTGGCACTTCCACACTTAACCAAAACCTTCCACTTATACATGGATTTAAAGAAGGGGACAGCCGGGAGCATCCTAACCCAAAGATTGGGGCCATGGCATCACTCAGTGGCCAACTTGTGTAAGAAGCTAGACTCTGTAGCCACTGGTTGGCCCCTTGTCTCTGTGCTATTGAAGCTGCTGGTATTCTGACAGAGGATGCTGACAGATTAACCTTGGGCCAGAATTTATCAATTATGACCCCACATGTGAAAAATGTACCCCAGATCGATGGCTCTACACTCTCACATAACCCACTATCAGGCCTTGCTCTTAGATCAACCAAGGATACAGTTTTGCCAAACTGGGGCTTTGAATCCAGCCTCCCAGCTGCCATAAACTAATGAGGCATCAATGCCTCTGCAGGACTGCCTAGAGATCACCTCTACCTTCCATGAACTCTACCTGGACCTGACTGATGTGACCAGCTGGACCCTGATCTAGTGATGTATTCTGACGGCAACAGCTTTGTCGTGGATGGAATCAGGTATGCAGGGGCAAGTGTGATGACTATGGAAGAAAACCTAATGGTACTGGCACAAAAACAGACATGTAGATCAGTGGAACAGAATAGAGGACCCAGATGTAAGTCCAGGTAGCTATAGCCACCTGATATTCGATAAAAGCGCCAAAAATACTCATTGGAGAAAAGACAGCCTCTTCAGCAAATGGTGTTGGGAAAACTGGATATATATCTGTAGAAGGATGAAAATAGATTCTTCTCTCTCTCCATGCACAAGAATTAAGTCCAAATGGATTAAAGACCTTAACATCAGACCTGAAACTCTGAAACTGCTAGAGGAAAAAGTAGGGGAAACCCTTCAACATATTGGTCTTGGCAAAGACTTTCTGAATACAACCCCAATTGCTCAGGCAGTAAAACCACAGATTAATCACTGGGACCTCATGAAATTACAAAGATTTTGCTCTGCAAAGGACACAGTGAAAAAAGAAAGAGGCAACCTACAGAATGGGGAAAAAAAATCTTCTCCAGTTATATATCTGATAGAGGGTTAGTATTTAGGACATACAAAGAACTCAAAAAGTGAAATAATAAGGAATCAAACAAGCCAATCAAAAATGGGCTATGAAGCTAAATAGAGCATTCTCAAAGGAAGAAATACGAATGGCATATAAGCATCTAAAAAGATGTTCTACATCACTAGTCATCAGGGAAATGCAGATTAAAACTACATTGAGATTCCATCTCACTCCTGTCAGATTGGCCACCATCATGAAAACAAGTGATCATAAATGTTGGTGGGGATGTGGAAAAAGAAGAACCCTTCTACACTGTTGGTGGGAATGCAATCTGGTCCAGCCATTGTGGAGGTTCCTAAAACAGCTAAAGATTGATCTTCCATATGACCCAGCTATAGCACTCCTAGGCATATATCCGAAGGACTCATTTCATTTCCTTAGAAGTACGTGCTCAACCATGTTTATTGCTGCTCAATTTATAATAGCTGGGAAATGGAACCAGCCTAGATGTCCCTCAACTGATGAGTGGATAATGAAGATGTGGCACATTTATACAATGGAGTTCTACTCAGCAGTAAAGAAGAATGAAGTTATGAAATTTGCAGAAAAACGGATGGATCTGGAAAGGATTATACTAAGTGAGGTAACCCAGGCCCAGAAAGCCAAGTGCCACATGTTCTCCCTTATATGTGGATCCTAGCTACAGATGATTGGGCTTCTGCATGAGAAGGAAAATACTTAGTAGCAGAGGCCAGTAAGTTAAAAAGGAGATATAAAGGGAAGAGAAAGGAAGGGAGGAGGGTACTTAATAGGTTGGTATTGTATATATGTAAATACAGTGATTAAGATGGGGAGGTAATATGATGAAGAATGGAATCTCAAAGGGGAAAGTGTGGGGGGGAGGTATTACCATGGGATATTTTTTATAATTATGGAAAATGTTAATAAAAATTGTGAAAATAGAAAAAAAGAAACCCTGTGGGCTGAGGACTACCTTGGGGTACATCAGCTCAGAAAGCTGAACTGACAGCACTGGCCAGGGCTCTGATATTGGGAAAAGACAAGACAGTGAATGTCTACACAGACAGAGGCCATGCCTTTGCCATGGCATATGTACATGGGGCCATCTACCAGAGCCAGGGCTATTAACAGCAGAAGGTAATGACATTAAAAATAAAGATGAAATTCTGGACTTATTGGCTACCATTTGGGTGCCTGCTAAAGTGGCTATAATCCATTGTCTGGGTCATCCGAAAAGGAAAACCACAGAAGTAAGAGGGAACAGACTGGCTGACCTAGCGGCAAAGAGTGCTGCCTCTCAGGGTCCGTCAGATTGTCTGGTCACCCACCCGGCACCTACTCTTCCTGAACAACCAATATACATGTAACAGGACCTACAGCTCCCCTCTCATCTTATAAAGGAACAGACCCCACAAGCATAGTACCAAGTGGAGAATGATGACTGTTGCTGCCCCAAGCCCTAGAGCAGAGACTGGCTAAGCAACTACATGAAGGAACTCACTTAGGAAGCAACAAGTTAGCTGACCTAATAAGGAAAGAATTTTTCTTCCCAGGTATGGACTCAATCATCAAGTACTACCACCACCCACTGTGAGGCCTGCCAATCAACAAATGCCTCCACTGGTAAGGTATCACCAGTGGGGCCCAGAGAGCGGGAAACAGTGCCAGGTAGATATTGGGAAGTTGATTTCACAGAGGTAAAACTGGGTCAGTGTGGATATAAATTTTTACTTGTTTATGTTGATACCTCTTCAGGGTGGGTAGAAACTTTCCTGACCATGTCTGAGACAGCCCAAATAGTGACTAAGAAATTGTTAGAGGAAATAATTCCCTGCTATGGGTTGTACTTCAGGATAAGATCAGATAATTGGCCTGCCTTTATGTCAAAATCACTAGGGAATTGACCGAGACATTGGAGATTAACTGGAAACAACATAGTGCCTATCATCCCCCAAGATCAAGACAAATAAAACGAATGAATCAGACCCTAAAGGAAATTTTAACTAAATTAACCCTAGAGATTGGTGAAAGATGGGAGAGATTCCTTCCCTTTGCCCTGTTAAAGGCCAGGTGTACCCCTTATGTAAAAAGAATTACTTCATTTAAAATTATGTATGGAACCCCCTCCCATCCTGCCCCAGATAGCGCTTAAAGAGGTAACTGAGTTTATTAATAAAAGGCTTCTTATTTCTGTCCAAGTCTCACGCAGAGTGCAGGAGTCCATTTTTCTGACAGTCAAGGCTGCTTTCCAGACACACCCTGTTTGCCCACATTGCTTTCAGCCCAGCTACAGAGTTCCGATCAAGAGACACCGTACTGGGACATCGGAAGGCCCCCACCAGGTCATCCTAACCTCTCCAATGACCGTAAAAGTGGAGGGGACAAAACAGTAGCGGATCAGACTTACTTTTTATGAAAGAAGGGGTCCTATGTATGGCTTTAGGTAAAACTTGTTGCTTTTATGCCAATCAGTCAGGAATAATCTGAAATAGATTGGCTTTAGTTAGGTAAAATCTCAAAGAAAGAGAACTTCAGAGACAAGCTACTAATAATTTGTTTCAACCTATGTTTAGTTGATCTCCATGGCAACTTCCCTTATCTCTTCTATTGCTGGATTCCTGATACTACTACTGTTAGGCCTTACCATAGGACCCTGAATTATTAATGCTCTAGGTAGATATATAAAGAATAGAACCTAGATGTGGTGGCACACGCCTTTAATCCCAGCACTCGGGAGGCAAAGGTAGGAGGATTGCAGTGAGTTCGAGGCCACCCTGAGATTACATGGTGAATTCCAGGTCAGCCTGAGCTAGAGTGAGACCCTACCTCGAAAAACAAACAAACGAAAAGAATAGAATAATTTCTGTAGCACTCTCTAGACACTGTTCTTCACCAGTCAAAGATGTGACTTAATGTCATATCAGAGGCAGAAATGGAAAATAGAATGTAAAGGGACACAATAGACCTGGTTAAACATCCTTCTGTGCAGCCTTTGCCTTTAGGCACAAATAATGGAGGCCACCACCCAATTTGATCTTCCTGACAGATAAAGAAGCTCCAGGAATCGTTATCGCAGGCCTTATTGGTTTCCTGTTACCTAAGGAATGGGTTGATCTTTCTGTGCAATGTACCATGACCTTCCTGTACCTGTTTCTAAATACCTTTGTAATTACATAGCATAGGATGTTTCTTGAATCAGTTCTGCCTAGGTGACCTGTATAATGAGCACCTGGTGACTTTCTTTGTAATGAATGCCCCCCTTGTTTAACAGTAACTTAATGTAACTTTGTGGTTTAACTTACATCCTGTTTTTGCAACAAATATCTTGTGTTTTTCTTCAATAAAAGCTGACACTCCCAACAGTTTGAGGCTGCATCCTGCGATCCCAACCAGTAGGGTACAGCCCTGGTACAGCAGTTTCTTTCTTTCTTTTTTTTTTTTTTTTTTTAACCCAATTAAACTTTGCCTCACATTCCATGCGTCGATGATCTATCTTCCTTATGCAACTCCGGACTCCATAACAGTGGGGCTGGGAAATGAACCCAGAGTTTTGCACATACTGAGCGTGTGACTGTCTGAGCTACACCCCAGACTTGAAAGGAATCTAAGTAATAAGCACCACTTCTTCCTCAGATCAAGAGTTTGTTTATTAGCTTTGGTTCCTCCTGCCTGAAACTTGTTCCTAATGGCAGAGGGACAGAACAGCTTCAAGCAATATTGACTTCCAAGAGAGGTCACAACTCTTGGTAACACTATTGGGTTTTCTGAAAAGCTGAGAGGTGGGTCCACTGACAGACATACTGGAAACCAAACTGCCTAGTTATAAAATTGGAAGTGAAAGTGCTCGTGAGACTTAGGAGGAACAAACAAGGGTAAACACTTGTATGGAAACTGACGGAGAAGGAAAAAGTATGGAAACAAACCTCTTGGAGGTTACTGTATTCACTGTGGAGCCTACTCAAAGTGCTCTACTGTGTGTTCTGTGAAGCGCCCTCTAAGCTGTCACACAGACAAGAGACTCCCAGAGTGGACAAGCGGTAGTTCAGAGCCTGGGTGTGACGACTCCGGGGTCCTGTCTGCCTGTTCTTAATGCTGACTCCTTTGATGACAGGCTCCGCACAGCAGGTTTGAACAAAAGGACTATCATTCCTTTACAAGTTAGCAATCTGGATAACAAATGCATGGAATTAAAGTCTTCCTGAGGAAATGGCTTTGAGCAGAAAATAGTCTAAAGGGATTGAGGAGATTGAGGAGGAGCAACGGTACATAAAGTAGCCAAAATGGGAGGGACAAGGCAAGGTCTGAAGAAATTTTCTTTTATAAAAAATATTTTTTATTCAATTTTTGTTTATTCATTAAAGTGAGACAGACAGAGAAAGAGGCAGGTAAAGAGAAAGAGACGGAAAATGGGCGTCCCAGGGCCTCCAGTCACTGCAAACGAACTCCAGACACATGCGCCCCCTTGTGCATCTGGCTAACGTGGGTCCTGGGGAATCGAGCCTCGAACCAGGGTCCTTAGGCTTCACAGGCAGGTGCTTAACCACTAAGCCATCTCTCCAGCCCTGAAGAATTTTTCTTAATTTTTTTTTTTTCTTTTCAAGGTAGGGTCTTGCTGTAGCCCAGGCTGACCTGGAACTCATTGTGTAGACCCAGGCTGGTCTTGAACTCATAGTGATCCTCCTACCTCTGTCTCTGGAGTACTGGGATTAAAGGTGGGCACCACCAAGCCTGGCTGAAGAATTTTTTTAATTCCTTGGTTTTTATTTATTTATTTAATTTTATTTTTCAAACGTAGGGTCTCGCTGTACTCCAGGCTGGCCTGTAATTCACTATGTAGTCTAATGCTGGCCTCAAACTCAGGGCAATTCTCCTATTTTAGCCTAATGAGTGCTGGGATTAAAGGTGTGAACCACCATGCCTGGGTTAAATTAATTTTTTTATTTTAAATTTAAATTTATTTAAATTAATTAATTATTTATTTATTTGCAAGCAAAGAGAAAGACAGAGAGACAGAAGGAGAGAGAGAATGGGCAAGTAAACATCTTTAACTGCAGAGCCATATCTCCAGCCCTCTGGCTATATGTTTTATAAAAATTTTAAATCCAAAAGGGCAAAATACAGGGGAAAGTAGAAAGAAAAGAGCAAATGATAACAAAGTACTCATTTCCACAGAACCCATTCAGAACAAAACAAATGCGTCTGACAGTAAGTACAGTACTCTGAGAAACTGTATTACCTAGAAATATGCCTCAACTAGCAAGTCTTAGTAGTGTATCTAAAGTGCCTTAAATTCCACTATGTTCAGATCCCGTGTTGCACAGCATGGCCATCAGTTTTAGGCAGGAACCTGTGAGGAACTTGACTGCCTATCTTGCTGAAAGAGCAAAACCCCAGGACTAATTACCTTCCCTACCTTCCATAAGGCTTTGTTTAGGTGACCTTGGAATGGGGTGTCAGAACCCCATTCGTTTCTGCTGCAACTTCCCTCAGAACAGACACTGTGGACTCATCACTGGCATTCAGAATCCGGACAAAGAACTTATTCCACAATTCACCATCTTTTAGCTCAGAAGTATTTTGGCTAAGTTTCCAGAGGAGCCCATCCCAGAAGACCCATAGGTGCTCTCTAAACAATAGTAAATGTACTAAATCTGCTGTACAAACTGGTCCACCTGGTAGGGAGAACAGTTAACCAGGGTCTTTTGTCCTTCCATGATTGATACAGTCCGAAAGCCACTGAGGGTAAAAACGTCTAGCTGTACCCTAAGGTCAACACTGTAGGAAAAGATCACTATTTTCAGAGCTTGACTGTCCTCATTACAATCATAGGGATCGTGGATTCTGTTTCTAAGGATCAAACTCTTTGGACTCAAGTCTCCATGAACTATTTCAGCTTTGTGGCGCTTCTCCACTATCGTCAAAAGGTTGTAAATTATCAACGCTGTTACTTCATGAGTAATAAATTCAGTGTTGGAGAAGATCCTCAAGGGTGGAACAGTTTACATACTGGTACCAAATAATATAACCATCTTGGAACTCATAATAGCTGCAAAACTGAAAAATTTCTTCATTTAGACGTTCCTTAACTTGAGCTTGGTTTAAAGTCCCGTGGCACAGGTGGAGAAGACACAGTGTCAAGGTGAAGCTTCATGATGCCAGGGCAAAGTGTGGCATGAGCAGAGGCTGGACAACGCCTCTGGCCATAGCAGATGGAAAATAGCAGCAGGAGACCGAGGCTAATTCTGGTAAGGGGGACCTGACTACTCTAGCTATTTTGTTGTTGTTGTTTTGTTTTTCGAGGTAGGGTCTCACTCTAGCCCAGGCTGACCTGGAATTCACTATGGAGTCTCAGGGTGGCCTTGAACTCACAGTGATCCTCATACCTCTGTCTTCCTTCTGAGTGCTGGGATTAAAGGCGTGCACCACCACGCCCCACACTCTCTAGCTATTTTTTTTTTTTTTAAAGACAGAGTTTCTTTGAACTTGGAGCTCACCAATTCAGCTAGACTAGCTAGCCCGAGAACCCCCAGAGAGCTCCTGTTCCCATTTCCCCAGTCCAACTTTTACATGAGCACTGTGGATCTGAACTCAGGTCCTCATGCTTACAAGGCAAGCATTGTGCTGACTGAGCCATTTCCACAGCCTTTAGAATTCTTTTCAGTTTAACTTAAATAAACAAATATGTAAATCGATTCTTTCTCCAAAGTCTTGAGCCTGACTAATGAAATGAGCACCAACTCATAAGAAAGCACCAGTTATTTTCCGTGGCTTGGGAGTACCCTCTGTGCATTGTCTGGCAGCCCAGGGAGTGCTGAGCTTGGTTTGGGAAGGCCCAATTATTTTTCATATACAACCTGGGTAAATAAATCTTTTATGTGTTGCCTAATAAAACATTGAGAACGTCGTGTTTGTGTGTGTGTGTTATTTATAATTCAAATAACCCTAGGAAATAGTCCTGTCACATTTGCCTATAATGTATGGAGATGTGGTGGCACTGAAAACCACTCCTTGTTTTCAGCAACTGGGTAAAGGACCCAAGCTGGAATGTGGGAGCTGAGAGCCACAGTAATTGACTCAGGAAGCCTCATTTGCCTACAATGCTCATGAAAATCAGCCTCACTGCTTTGTAGTTTCACCTTCTATGAAAGCTGTTAGGTATGAGTCATAGTGAACTTGAGTTCCTAGAATTTGAGAGGGCCTGTATGAAGAATTCATGAAATCATTTGGTACCACTTACTTTCCTTTTCCCTATCACATCTCCATAATTGGTTTTTAAACTTTAATGTGCTTCTCTCCTTTGTTTTCCCAAGGTCACACCTTTACCTTGGTTAGCTCTGGGCATAAGTCTGACTGGGAGAGATAAAAATGCAATATGGGAGAAAACAGAGATAGTTAATCTCTGGGTGTCAATCTGACATGATTTAGAATCACTATGGGAACAAATCTCTGCAGTATCTGTGAGGGATTTTCTAGATTAGTTGAGTTGAGCTAGGAGGACCCACACTAACTGGGTTGCACCATCCCATGCACTGGGCTCCTGCACTGGTGAAGGAGAGCTAGCTGAGCGAGCAGCATCATGGCACTCTCCACGTGTCCCCGTGAGGTGAAGACACCTCTTTCGGGCTCCTGACATGCCTTCCCTACCATCTGAACTTCCCCCTGGAACTGTAAGCTAGACTTCCCTTCCTTAAACTGCTTCTGGTCAGGTATTTTGTCCAAGCAATGAGAAAGTAACTGATACATTGTTTACTTAAATTCAAATGCAACTGGGTGTTTTGCATTTTTTCTTTTTGAATATTTTATTACTTATCTATTTATTTGAGAGAGAGAGAGAGAGAGAGAGGATGGGTGCACCAGGGTCTCTAGCCACAACAAACAAACTCCAGATACATGTGGGTACTGGGGCATTGAACCTGGGTACTTAGGCTTCACAGGCTTTAACTGCTACGCCATCTCTCCAGCCCTGTATTTTTATTTTTCAAACCTGGTAATCTTATCATTGAGGTAGGATACTAGGCAAGTATCACTGTACATAGTCAAGCACATAAATTTCATATCTCTAGATTTACCCGACTTTAGAAAGTAATTAATTATTCAGAATAAAGTTACATTTGTGCTAGCATGTACAATTTTAGTCATTATGTTCTACATACTATAGTGTAGTAACTATTTACAGAGCATTTACCTGATGCTGGGGAGGCTGTATGTAGGTTACATGCAAATGCAACACTTTTTATATAACTGACACGTGCACTCCCAAATTGTAGCAACCCCTAACACAGGACCCACTTTAGTAGGATAAGACGCTGGGCCGAGGGGCGCACGTGTCACCTTTGAACCTTTTCTGTTTGAACCCAGCCTCCTCCCACCCCAGAATCCGAAAGTCCGAGTTTGCTCAGCTTCCTTTGAGCAGTCGTGAGGGCACATGAAGTGGAAGAATCAAGTGTGGGGCAGCGCGCATCCTGGGCACTGGGACCGGCAGTGACCGTGGCCGTATTGGGGTCCAGCGTCGAGGGACTCGTGGGGCTCGGTGCCCATAGCAACAGCAGCAGCAGTGCTCCTGAGATCTTGTGGCCTTGGTTCCCAGCTGGGGAGCCTCCCCATCCCCCTCTCTGCAGCCAGCCAGCGCTTCAGCTGAATTCCTTTGTCCCTTAATTCTGACTGAGTCACTTTATTGCTTGCACTTAAAAACAGAGCGAATAAGAAATGAAAAGCCCTCAGGTGTGCGGAATTGTGGGGAGAAGAGTAAGAGGAGTGAGAGGAGAACAAAGCCGCACTTTGTCTGGACTGGGCCCCGTATCTAACAGCGTGCAGCGTGCGGAGAGGGAGCCCCTCTCAGGAAACCGTCCTGGGCCACCCTGCACTCTGAGCCTCCACCGCCAGCTCTGGCCATCTGAGCCAGTTTCTGTCTGCACTGCTTGGTGCTTGTGTATTTCAGTGTTTCCAGGCGCTTTTGGTGGTCTCGCTGGGCAGAGGGAGGCTCTGAGGTTTAGTTGTCCAAAGCCCTCCCTGACTCCAGTGTGGGACCAAGAATGCCTGGAGTTCAGCTGAAAGGGCTTGCCATCGTGGAGGAGGAGTTGCCCCCACCAGTGACCTCTAACGCGATCGGAGGTCAGAGATTGTCACAGCCTCATGGAGACCCAGTGAGGACTTACGTAGTAGACAGTGCACTGTGCTGGGTGGAGCTGCTTAGACCAGGGGAGCTATACACTGTCAGCTTCAAGCCTTGTTAAAAAACCAGGAGGGGAGTGGGGGAAGGGGGCTGCTGGTGAAATGGCTTAGTGGTTAAGGAACTTGCCTGCAAAGCCAAAGGGCCAGGTTTGATTCCCCAGGACCCACATAAACCAGATGTACGTGGTGGCATATGCGTCTGGAGTTCATTTGCAGTGGCTAGAGGCCCTGGTGCGCCCATTCTCTCTCTTTCTCTCTATCTGCCTATTTCTCTCTCTAATACCTAAAATATTTTAAAGAAATCATAGCCCTCATGCAGATGTAGCTCAGTGATATAGTACTAGTCTAGCGTGTGTGAGGCCTGGGTTCCATCCCTTGCACTGCAAATAAAACTGCTGAAAACTCCTAATTTCAAGAGTCACGTGTGAGGAGAAGCAAAGGCAAAGTGGGCTGCCCCAGTAAGGCACATGGATGTGTATGGATTGCCAAATGAGTGAAGTAGACTTTAGTTACTTCTGCTGCTGGGAAAAGTGTGGGTCAGGGCAGAGAAGGATGGCCAGCTCTCTGATAAACAAAACTTCAGTGTTTTCTGTTCCTCGCCTCTGAGTACTGATGAGTTAACATGTGTGACCTGTTCTTTTTGCACTTCGCAATGCCATCCTGGACCCCAGCCACCCAGGGCCCCCCATCAATCCCAGATGCAGGATCCGGTAGTCTCATGAGGAGTGTTGAGCATAGGTAGCTCAGCTGTTGCTGTTTGTGATCTGGAAAAAAAAAATCAATGGTCTCCTAGGAACCCCAGCTCCAAGCCCTGTGCCCTCTGTTTATGCTGTTGTCACGGGGGAAATCTCCCTTCTACGCTTGTGAAAACCCATTAGTCCCTCAGGAGCCAGACCAAGCATCACGGCTGGAATACTGGCGGAGATTTGCATTCCCTTCTGCTTTCCCCCTGTAGGCAGAGCTCACCCCACACTCTTTTCTTGAGATTTGTGTGTCAGGTCTTTCTGGCAAGGAGACCACAGGGTTTTTATTGCTATACTCCAACTCCTTACATTGACCCTGGCAAAGAGCCAGGTACTGTAACAAATGTGAAGTGAGCTGATTGAATGAGAGCTCTCCTGTGTCTCTCCAGCCTTTAATTGTATTTGTCTTTGATCTAAATATTGGTAAGTGTTCATTCCCACCCATTCATTACAACATTTAGTGCAGGAGCAGTTGCCCTGTCTTGTCTGCCTTCTCACATAGGCTGCTAGAATTACAAATGTTTGCTTGCTACAGCGTCTAGCTTTTACTGGGTTCTGATGTGCTGAGATCCACATCCAGGTACTCAACTTGCATGATAAGCACGTTATCCACTTAGCTATCCCTCCTGCCTATAAAGGAGCTTATTTATTCTGCAAAGGAATCATGCTATGTTAGCATTAAAGAACATTGGGGAATTTTGTGTGATGTATCAAGAGAATTTTAGAAAGACCTCAGTGTCATTAAGGTTGAGGCTTGAGGAGGACGGAGCCTGACAAGGAGGTGACTTTAATATCTGGAAAGAGTGAACAAGGATGACGGCCTGGCCTAAGGCAGCAGTAGAGAGGAAGGGACAGGGAACAGGAAAAAGAGCCATGCCAACCAGGCATGGTGGTGCATGCCTTTAATTCCAGCACTCAGGAGTCAGAGGTAGGAGGTTTGCCATGAGTTTGAAGCCAGCCTGAGTCTACATAGTGAATTCCAGGTCAGCCTGGGCTAGAGCAAGACTCTACCTCAAAAACAAACAACAAAAACAACAACAATAAAAAAGGGCTGGAGAGATGGCTTAGTAGGTAAGGTACTTGCCTGAGAAGCCAAAGGACCCAGTACCCACATAAGCCAGATGCCCAAGGTGGCACATGCATTTGGGGGTTTGTTTGCAATGGCTGGAAGCCTTGGCATGCCAATTCTCTTTCTCCCTTCCCTCCCCCAATAAATAAATTTTTTTTTAAAAAAAAAAAGAGGACTAGAGAGATAGCTTAGTGGGTAAAGTGTTTGCCTGCAAAGCCTAAGGACCCAGGTTCAATTCCTCAATACCCTCGTAAAGCCAGATGCATAAAGTGGTACATGCATCTGGAGTGTATTTGTCCTGGTGTGCCCATTCTCTCTGTCTCTCTCTCTGCTTGCAAATAGATAAATACTTAAAAAAAAAAAGGGGGGGCTGGAGAGATGGCTTAGCGGTTAAGCGCTTGCCTGTGAAGCCTAAGGACCCCGGTTCGAGGCTCGGTTCCCCAGGTCCCACGTTAGCCAGATGCACAAGGGGGCGCACGCGTCTGGAGTTCGTTTGCAGTGGCTGGAAGCCCTGGCGCGCCCATTCTCTCTCTTTCCCTCTATGTGTCTTTCTCTCTATGTCTGTTGCTCTCAAATAAATAAATAAAAAATGAACCAAAAAACTTTAAAAAAAAAAAAAAGGAGCAATTGCAGGTGTGTGTGGTGCTGTGGGGTAGAGGACCTAAGGCTGATGGGCTCCTGGGTGGGTGTCTGTGATGAGCTGAAGAGGAGGAGTCCATTTGCAGAGGGTAAATCTAGAGTATGGATCTCCCTGGAAGGAAGTCTAGTTCATACTACTGATGTATCAGCTGGCAGTTCCCAGGCCAAGGAACCTCAGCGCGTCCAAATGTAAGAACGAGGCTGGAAGGGAAGGACTGGTAGAGGAGCTTGGAGGAATAGCCAGAGGAAGAAAGACCAAGGAAAGTGAGAGTTTTAGAGAGGAGCAAACCATCAGCAGAGAGTAGTACTGCAGAGAGAAGTAGCCACGTTGGGGCTCTGGTGCACAGCTGTAGTCATCAGGTGGCCAGTCTGCAGAGGTTCAGAGTCAAGGGGAGAGCAGGGGCTGAGGACCAGTATAGAAACTTATTCTTTTTTCTTTTATGATGCTCAGCCAGGTCTTTGGGAAAAGGGAAGAAGGACAAGTAGAGAGGTACACAGGAGATGGGGGTAGCCTGAAGATGCAGCTGGCCTAGCATGGTGGGGCTCAGGACCTAGGACATGGTGATGCACATTTTTAATCCTATAGTACTCAGGAGATAGAGGCAGAAGGATCAGGAGTTCAAGGTCATCCTCAACTATATAATAGCAAGGTCAGCCTGTGTGATTCATGAGATCTTGTCTTGAAATACCACAAAAAGAAAACAAAAATGAGGTGTGGCTCAGTGACAGAGCACTTGTCAGCCTCTGGGGTGACAGAGGGAGCAAGGGACTTTACACTTCAGTCAGAGAAGGAGCCTGGCTCCTTCCTCTGTGCAGCAGCTTTGAAGGTAGCTTCCAGAGCAGTGCTGACGAAGACATCTGTCTGATCATTGAGGCATGTTGAGCAGAAGACATGGAAGCAGCTCAGGCCATCGGACTGTATTTGCAGTGAACAAGGCAAGTGTCACTTGGAAGAGGTTGACGATTGCACAGGAATTGAAAGGGTAAACTTGAGAGGCACGGCCGGGGCTCAAATTCCCTCCATTCTATAGCTTTTGACCTTGGAAGATTTACTTAGCCATAACACGCCTGTTTTCTCATCTGTATAACAAGAATTCAATGCTTCAGCCCATGAGATGCTTAGGACAGTGCCTACTGTATGACAAGCACCACGGAACAAGGTGGTTGTCATCCTCCTTCCCACTGTTGTTACCTGTGGGTCAGAGAGATTCAGCTGCATGGTTGGGGGTTGTAAGCGTTTGTATCACCTATTGAATACCAGAGGAGAAAGGGTTGAGAAACATGGAGGAAGATGGTGGAGAAATATTGAGAGACACAAATAAGGGCAGGAGAGCAAGCTTTGTAGAAGTTATCACTGAGTAACTTAAAGGCTATTGAGAGAGAGGTTTTTGTTTTTGTTTTTGTTTTTTTCTCTGAGATAGAGTCTCCCTCTAGCCCAGGCTGACCTGAAGCTCACCCACAGTAATCCTCCAGCTCTGCCTCCTGAGTGTTAGGATTAAAGGCGTGTAGTACCATGCCTGGGTGACCGAGTTTTATTTCCTTTTCACAGATGACGAAAATGTGAGATTTAGAGAGGTCCAATAACTTGCCTCTGGTGACACAATGATAAATGGCAGGCACAGATGACTTGACTCTGCCCTTGCCATTCAACCCGGCTGGTGCACAAGACACTTCACAGCTGCTGTCAACCACCGTCCTCCAGGCCTTTGAAGCTGCGCTTACAGGGACTAAGGGGCTGTGATGTACACAGGGAAAGCAGGGAAGAAGGGGGTGCACAGAAGGATCCTCTTTTGTAAAGCAAGGCCATGGTGGGGAGAAGTGGATGTCCTTACAACATGGATAAAGATGCCTGGGGGCAAGACTGCACACTAGAGCAGCTGGCTAGCATGTGCAAAGCTGGATTCAACACCTCCACCTAGACTAAAAATAAAGCCTAAAATCAAAATTTAAAAAATAAAACTAGCCAGACGAGATGGTGGTGCACACTTGAATCCCAGCACTCAGGAGGCAGAGGTAGGAGGGTTGCTATGAATTCGGGGCCAGCCTGAGACAACAGTAAATTCCAGGTCAGCCTGGGCTAGAGCAAAACTCTACCTCAAAAAGCAAAATAAACAAATAAATGAAACTGGGGAACTGGGGATGTAGCTCCCTGGTTGGTAAATGCTTGCTTAGCAGGCGCAGAGCCCAGCACCACATAAAATTGGGTCTGCTGGCATATGCCTGGGATCCCAGCATTCAGAAGATGGAGGCAGGAGGATTGCAAGTTCGTGGACATCTTTGACTACAGTAGCACGTTTGAAGCCAGCTTGTGCTATATAAAGTCATGCCTCAAAAAATAAAATAAATAGTAAAATAAGAGCCGGGGAGATGGCTCAGTGGATAAAGTGGCCACAAGTGTGAGGACTGGAGTTTGGTCCCCAGCAGCCACTTAAATCCTGGGTGTGGCCGAGAGGGGAGCCCTGGGGCAAGCTATGTGTTCAAGTGAGAGACTGCCTCAGAAAATAAAGTGCAGAGTGATGGAGGAAGATACCTGACATTAACCTCTGGCCTCCACACACGTGTGCTTATATGCATACAAACATGCATACCACTCACACAAAATGAACAAAATAAAATAATTTTTTTTTTGAGGTAGGCTGACCTGGAATTCACTATGTAGTCTCAGGGTGGCCTCAATCTCAGTGATCCTCCTACCTCTGCCTCCCAAGTGCTGGGATTAAAGGCGTGTGCCACCACACTTGGCTCAAATAAGATAAAAATAATTTTTTTAATTGAAAAAGTACAGGTAAAAAATGTTGTTCACATTTCAATCAATGGAAGTGCAAATCCAAATTCTGACATGCTCTAGTGCAAAGACTTTTGATAAATGAAACCTTTATTATAAGACCTGCCTCCATTTTCACGCTGGAGGGACCAAGGCTACATCGGGCACACAGATCAGGAGTGCCCAGCTCTGCCAGGTGACTAGCTTGTGTCTGCTGCATGAATAATGAATGTCAACGTGTTGACTCCTGAGGTGCACCAAGAGGGCAGGTAGAAAAGATTGAGGGGGTCTGTTAGAAGTTGGTGCAACAAAGCCAGCTGGTACCCACCTGTCATACCTGCAATCAGGAGGGAGAGGTAGGGCCAGGAGTTCAAGGTCATTTTCCATTACATAGCAAGTTCAAGGCTAACTTGTGTTACCTGCTTCAAAAAACAAAAGAAGACAAGACAAAAACAAAAACAGGGGCTGGAGAGATGGATTAGTGGTTAAGCGCTTGCCTGTGTAGCCTAAGTACCCTGGCTTGAGGCTCAATTCCCCAGGATCCACATAAGCACAAGGTGTTGCATGCATCTGGAGTTTGTTTGCAGTGGCTGGAGGCTACTGGCTTGCCAGTTCTGTCTCTCTCTCTCTGCCTCTTTCTCTTTCTGTCACTCTCAAATAAATAAAAATAGACAAAAATTAAAACAAAAACAAACAACCAAAGGAGAGCTGTAGAGATGGTCCCAGGTTAAGTGCATTTCCTGTGCAAGCATATGGTTTGACTGTCCAGATCCTATGTCAACAGCTGGGTGTGGCTGTCCCTGCTCCTAACCCCAGTCCTGCAAAGGGAAGCAGAGACCAGGAAACTCCCGGGGCTGGTGAAAAACAGCCACCTCCCGTATCAGTAAGAGACTCAGGCTCATATCAGGTGGGAGGGCTAGGGAGATGGCTCAGCTGTTAAAAGCACTTGCTTGCAAAGCCTGTCAGCCCAGCACATGCATCTGGAGTTCATTTACAGTGGCACAAGACCCTGATATGCCCCATTCTCTTTGTCTCAAAGTCTCTCTCTTTGCAGAAACAAACAAGCAAAAATAACAAGTGGAAGAGGGATGGAACATGCCACCAAAGAGAGTGCCCCCCACCACATGAGAACACGTGGGTACTGCCAGGACACATACATGTGCTTGCAACACACACCACACATACCCACACCACATTACATACACACAAGTAAAAATTAAGACAGAAAAGCAAAAGTAACTAAACAGGGAGGAGAAAGAAATTGGTTTTAAAAAAATAACAGAGGAAGTCCTATGAAAGAGTTTCTTTCCAATGTTTTTTAACTATTGGCAGTACACAGACATTATTTAAATACTTATAAAACACTAACATAAACAACTGGCATCATCTGACCATATTAAGCAGGGCTAGCTGTCCTTAAAACAGATCCCACCAGATTCTAAATGGTAATGGCCCAGCTGGTTTAAATGGGTCTCCATGGTTACACTCATGCTCTTGTTTCCATGGTTACATTTCCCAGTCTCTTGCAGGAGTTAGATATCTATTTGAAATTTAAAAGGATTTTTTTCTTCCTGCCTGCCTACACAGAAATTTGGGTTCAAAGGTCTAGGACAAAAGTTTTAGTGGCCTCTTGGGAGGAAAGGGGAAAATGGTCATAATATTTGAGTCAGTTATAATCCACCCTGAAATGAGAACACCATGGGGAAAAGCTGCAGGTGGACTGATAGCCCAGTTTTCTGAGCCTAAGTAGTTCTCTGCAGGAGGAGGATCTCTGGGGTGAGAGGCCCCTATGCTATTGTTTGTATATATGGCTCTGAGGCAGGGCCAGAATAATTGTCCAGAGGTGGAGGGTTAATTCTTATATGTCAGCATCCCTTCGAGTCATTCGCCTCTTTACTATACAGTGTGGTAGCCTGCTTGCATTGATTTCTCCCACAGTCTTCATTTTCAACTTATCTTTCTTGGCTCACTCACGCAGGCATCTGTTAGAAGGGTCCCCTCCCAGGCAGACTCAAGGCTGGAATTGGCTTTGCTTGGTAGAGATCGCCTATGTGGAATCTTAGTGCCTCCTTGTGGCAACTCTAATATTTCCAGGGCCACCCCTGCTAGAAAATAAGTTTTTGTTTGTTTGATTTACTGCTGCTATTTAGGAAGTATTCATATATACTTTTATTTATTTATTTATTTATAATTTATTTTTTGGTTTTTCAAGGTAGGGTCTCACTCTAGCCCAGGCTGACCTGGAATTCACTGCGTAGTCTCGGGGGGCTTCGAACTCATTGCAATTCCACCTCTGCATCCTGAATGGAGTGGTGCATTAGCCCGCGCGGTGCTCATATATACTGTTAGTATACTGGAAGAAACTTAATTTTCCCATTTGCTGCTTTACCCATTCCTCTCAGCCTCCTTCCTTCCCACAAACTTTGCTGTCTATTATATTTCAGCTAGGCCTTAGAAATAATGCTCAAAAAGGAAAGGATACTTTCTTCACAGACTTCACAACCTGGGTGTAGGGAGATGACCTACCGACAGGACAGGTAAACGGCTCCTGATAGATAAAGCAAACTGGAGAATGCCAGGGTGGTGACACCCTCTCGCATGCAGCCTTTGCTACGGCAAAAGCGCGTCCTCCACTCCAGCAGTTCCTTGACCCAGGGCTGCGCTGTTGAACCCAGCTGACCCAAGTCCTCCTTTGGAACTAGCATTATTATCAGCAGAAGATGAGATCGTTCACTTTGTCCTACGCTGCTGGCATTCATGTATTCTGACCTTGGGATAGAGGACAGTGCATTTCCTTCGTCCTGTCTGCAAGGAGGGGCACTCCATAGGTCCTGTGAAAGGGCAGACCCAGAGCCCACCTTGAGCCCCACTCCTCAGGAGCAAGGCTTCAGGGCTCATTCCCAGAAGCCCATACCATCTGCTTACAGGAAGAACAATGGGTTTCATTTCTTTTTTTAAAATATTTAACAAATTTATTTATCTGAGAGAGAGGAAGAGGGAGAGGGAGAGAATGGGCATGCCAGGGTCTCCAGCCTCTGCAAACAAACTCCAGATGCATGTGTCCCCCTGTGCAGCTGGCTTATGTGGGTCCTGGGGAATTGAACCAGGGTCCTTATGCTTTGTAGGCAAACACCTTAACTGCTAAGCCATTTCCTCAGCCCAACAGTGGGTTTCTTTATGACATTTCTTTTCTTAACATGTGTATGTGTGTGTGGTATGCATGTGTATTTGTATGTATGTGGGCACAGACAGAGGTCAATGTAGGGTGTTTTCCTCAATCATTCTCCACCCCTCCAATCCCCCCACAGATCAGGTTTTTAAAAGTGTTTTTAGTTGGCATACAGAGATTTAGTTATTTTGGCATTTTCAAATACAATTTGGTTTTGTTGATTCCTGATCACCCTCTTATCCTCCCCTTCCCGCCTCCCCATTGTTTATATGTTGAGACAAGATAGCAGCATGTCCCAGGGATCCTCCTGTCTCTGCCTCCCCAGTGTGGACTTAAAGGTGAGCACCACCACCATTGGCTTTGACATGGGTTCTGGGGATCTGTACACAGGTGTTCATGCCTGTACAGCAAGCTCTCAGGCACTTCCTCAGCCCTGTTCCTTGTATCTTGTTGACCCTTAGGAGACAAAGCTCTTCATCCTGGCTAGGTTTTGTATTGATTAACTCCAGGAGAATACATCTGGATCACCCGTGGCTGTCCAGGCCTCTTGCATTCAGTTTTGGAGTACTCTGGAGATAATTCTCTGCAGGTGTTGCTGATGCCCAGCTCAAAGACCCTGGAAGGCTAGAAGGGGAGGTGTGTAGTGATGGAGGCTGAGCCATCTGGGTCCTGGAGAGGGTGAGATAGCACTTCACATCTAGGGCTGGTCAGCAAGCCCTAGAGATCTACCCGTCTGTATTTCCCCAGCCCTGGTATTACACATGCATGACACCACACTTGGCTTTTTAACACAGGTACTTAGGCATGGACTGCCTGCACCAGGAGCCAAGGCTGAAGGAGGGCTGAGGCTCAGGTTGTATCTTTAAGAATTTTTAGGGCTGGAGAGATGGCTTAGCGGTTAAGCACTTGCCTGTGAAGCCTAAGGACCCCGGTTTGAGGCTGGATTTCCCAGGACCCATGTTAGCCAGATGCTTAAGGGGGCACATGCATCTGGAGTTCATTTGCAGTGGCTGGAGGCCCTGGCGCGCCCGTTCTCTCTCTCTGACTCTTTCTCTCTGTGTCACTCTCAAATAAATAAATAAATAGGAATAAACAAAAAATTTTTAAATAAAAAAAAGAATTTTTAGGCTGAAATGGCAAGAAAAGGTAGTCTTCTGAGTGTGGCTGAAGAGCAAGATGTGAAGCACACAGTTAATGGACAAGTCATCTACCAGATGGAGAAAGGCAGCCACAGGCAGGAAGAGAGATGGAGGGCACACTCTTAGAGGGGAGCAGATTAAAGATGAAGAGTAAGGAGGGCTCCACACTGGTTTAGTGACCCCTGAAGCCCAGCCACAACTTTGGCCTTCCTGACCTCTGGGGTTCACTTCCTTTCAGTCTGCATCATGATCCAGGGAGTCTCCAACATTCCCTCATTTGACTTGGGTACACCCTTTGCTACCAAAAGTACTCTTCATAATATAGAGACTCATTTTATAGTAGGACATAAAGCATAATGGTAAGCTGAGTTTACAAGGCTGCAAACTGAGAGAATGGGAGTTTCAAGAAGGGAGTAACTGCTCCAAACACACTGAATAAATTGATTCAGCCTCCAAAAGCTCATTGAAAATCTTCATGACACTTAGGTGTGTCTTTGTGTGGGTGCTGGTATACATGTGGAAGATCAGAGGACAACCTCAGGAGTCATTTCTCAAGAATACAATCTATCTTTTTGAAAAAAAAAAATCTCCCAGGCTGGAGAGATGGATTAGCAGATAAGGCATTTGCCTACAAAGCCAAAGAACCCAGGGTTGATTCCCCAGGACCCACGTAAGCCAGATGCACACACCTCATTTTCTTCATTCCTCATCTAATGTCTCTCCTCTTCTTCCACCTCCTGCTCTTCCTCTCCCTCCTCCTCCTCTTCCTCCTCCTCTTCCTCCTGCTCTTCTTCCTCTCGCTCCTTTTCCTTCTGCTCTTCTCCCTCTCCTTTCTCCTCTTCCTCTTTCTACAGGTCTTTACCTCTTCCTCCTCCTCTAAATGTCATTCTTCTGTTCAGCATGTTTGTTTATTGTATATCCTACAGATATGTCCATATCAGGGTTTATTTGACTTACATTCATTTTTTTCTTTTTTTTTTGTTCTTTTGTACACGTCTGTTTGCATGCTTGTACACGTTTGTGTATACATATGGAGGCTAGTGGACAACCTGGAGTGTTATTTTCAGGCACCATTCACCATTTTAAAAATATTTTTATTTATTTGCAAGCAGAGAGATATAGAGAGAAGAGAGACAGAGAGAATGGGTGTGCTAGGGCCTCCAGTTTTTGGAAATGAGTCCCAGACTCATGCTCCACTTTGTGCATTGGCTTTATGTGGGTATTGGGAAATCAAACTTCAGGTTGTTAGGCAAGTACCTTAACCATTGGGCAACCTTTCCAGCTCCCTCACCATTTATTTTTAACATTTGTATTCATTTGCAAAGAGAGAGAGAGAGCTCATGAGATTGATATGAATGGAACTAGGACTCTACGCACTGCAAATGAACTCCAGATGTATGCACCACTTTGTGCATGTGGCTTTACATGGGTACCAGGGCCATCAAGCTTTGCACAAAGGTTCCTTTAACCACCATACCATCTCACCAGCCCCTACTCACTGCTTTGGAGACAGAGTCTCTCACTGATTTAGAGTTTGCCAAGCAGACTAGACTGGCTGGTCAGCAAGCCCTAGAGAGCTACCCGTCTGTATTTCCCCAGCCCTGGTATTACACATGCATGACACCACACTTGGCTTTTTAACACAGGTACTTAGGCTTGAAAGGCAATCCTAAACATATATGCACTGAACACAGGGGCTCCTAACTTCATCAAATGAATGCTATTAACCTAAGGTCACAGATCACACTAAACACAATTGTAGTGGGTGACTTCAACACCCCACTCTCATCAATTAAAAGGTCATCCCAGCAAAAAATAAACAGAGAGCTGGGTGTGGTGGCACATGCCTTTAATCCCAGTACTTGGGAGGCAGAGGTAGGAAGATTGTCATGAGTTCGAGGCCACCCTGAGACTACATAGTGAATTCCAGGCCAGCCTGAGCTAGAGTGAGACCCTACCTCAAAAAAAAAAAAGCCACAAATAATAATAATAAATAAATAAATAAACAAAGAGGCATCTGGATTAAATGAGGTCATAGAACAAATGGACCTAACAGGTATATACAGGATATTTCACCCAAACACTGTGAATACACATTCTTTTCAGTAGAACATGGAACATTCTCTAAAATAGACCATATATTAGGACATGAAGCAACTTTTAACAAATACAGTAAAACTGAAAAAATTCCTTGCATTTTATTTGATCATAGTGGGATAAAACTACAAATCAATGGGAAGAAAAGCTATAGAGCACACACAAACTCATGGAAACTAAACAATACACTACTAAATGATGAATGGATCAATGAAGAAATCAAGAAGGAAACAAAAAAAATTCTTAGAGTTAAATAATGAGAACACAACATATCAAAACTTTGGGACACAATGAAGTGAGTCCTACAAGGGAAATTTATAGCTTTAAGTGCCTATATTAAGAAATTAGAAAGAACACAAGTAAACAACTTAATGCTTCACCTTAAAACCTTGGAAAAAGAAGAACAAGGCAAACCAAAAATCAGTAGATGGGAAGAAATAGTAAAGATTAGGGCAGACATTAATGAAATGGAAACCAAAAAAAAAACAATCCAAAGATCAATGAAACAAAGAGTTGGTTCTTTGAAAGTATAAATAAGATTGATAAACCCTTAGCAAATCTGACCAAAAGAAGGAGAGAAGAGACACAAATTAATAAAATTAGAGATGAAAAAGGCAACATCACAACACATACCAGAGAAATTCAAAATATCGTAGGGACATACTATAAAAACATATACTCCACTAAGTATGAAAATCTGAAAGAAATGGATGATTCCCTTGACTTATATGACCTACCTAAATTAAATCAAGATGAAATTAACCACTTAAATAGACCTATAGCAAGTATTGGGATCCAAGCAGTTATCAAAAATCTCCCAACAAAAGAAGTCCAGGTCCAGATGGTGAATTTGACCAGAACTTCATGGAAGAACTAACACCAATGCTTCTTAAACATTTCCATAAAATAGAAAAAGAAGGAATCCTACCAAACTTCTTCTATGAAGCCAGCATCAACCTGATATCAAAACCAGACAAATATAGAAGAAAAAAAGAAAACTATAGACTGATTTCCCTCATGAACACAGATGCAAAAATTTTCAACAAAATATTGGCAAACAGAATACAAGAATATGTCAGAAAGATCATTCTCCCCAACCAAGTGGGCTTTATCCCAGATATGCAGGGATGGTTCAACATATGCAAATTGATAAATGTAATACATTAAATAAATGGACTGAACGACAGAAATCACATGATTATCTCATTAGATGCAGAAAAGGCATTTGACACAATCCAATATCCCTACATAATGAAAGTCCTACAGAGACTGGGAATAGAATAAACATATCTCAACATAATAAAGGCTGTTTATGACAAGCCTTCAGCCAACATATTATTAAATAAAGACAAACTTGAAGCTTTTCCACTAAACTCAGGAACAAGAGAAGGGTGTCTACTGTCTCCAATTTTATTTAATATAGTTCTGGAAGTCTTAGCCATAGCAATAAGGCAAGAGACATACATAAAGGGATACAAATTGGAAAGGAAGAGGTCAAGTTATCATTATTATATAATAATATCATTATTATATTGCAGATGACATGATTCTATACATAAAGGACCCTAAAGACTCTACCAGCAAACTGTTAAGGTGATAAACACCAATAGCCATGTAGCAGGATACAAAATAAACACATAGAAATCAGTAGCCTTCCTATATGCTTACAACAAACACACAGAGGATAAAATCAGAGAATCACTCCCATTCACAATTGCATCAAAATAAATAAATAAATAAATAAAGTACCTTGGAATAAACCTGACCAAGGAAGAGAAGGATCTCTACAATGAAAACTTTTACAAAAACACTCAAGCAAGAAATTGCAGAAGATACTAGGAAATGGAAAGACATCCCTTGTTCTTGGATCAGAAGAATTAATATTGTGAAAATGGCAATCTTACCAAAAGCAATCTACACATTTAATGCAATCCCTATCAAAATTCCAATGGCATTCTTTACAGAATAGAAAAAACAATCCAAAAATTCATTTGGAAGCACAAAAAAAATCTTGAATATCTAAAACAATTTTGAGCAACGAAAATAACACTGGTGGTATTACCATACCTGATTTTAATCTATACTACAGAGCCATAGTAACAAAAATAGCATGGTACTGGCACAAAAGCAGACATGCAGATCAATGGAACAGAGTAGAGGACCCAGATGTAAGTCCAGGTAGCTATAGCCACCAGATATTTGACAAAAATGCCAAAAATACTCATTGGAGAAAAGACAACCTCTTCAGCAAATTTTGCTGAGAAAATGGGATATGTATCTGTAAAAGGATGAAAATAGATCCTATCTCTCTACATGCACAAGAATTAAATCCAAATGGATCAAAGACCTTAATATCAGACCTGAAACTCTGAAAATGCTAGAAGAAAAAGTAAGGGAAATCCTTCAACATATTGGTATAGGCAAAAACTTTGTGAATATAACTCCAATTATTCAGGCAATAAAGCCACAGGTTAATTGGTGGGACCTCATGAAATTACAAAGATTCTTTATGGCAAAGGACACTGTGAATAAAGCAAAGAGGCAACCTACATAATGGGAGAAAAATCATTGCCAGCTATACATCTGATACAGGATTGATATCTAGGATATACAAAGAACTCAAAAAATTAAATCATAAGAAATCAAACAACCCAATTAAAAAATGTGCTATGGAACTAAATAGATAATTCTCAAAAGAAGAAATACAGATGGCATATAAAGATCTAAAAAAAAAATGTTCTACATCCCTAGTCATCAGGGAAATGCAGATTAAAACTTTGTTGAGATTTCATCTCACTCCTTTCAGGTTGGCTACCATCATGAAAACAAATGACCATAAATGTTGTTGAGGATGTGTAAAAAGAGGAACCCTTCTACACTGTTGGTGGAATGCAATCTGGTCCAGCCATTGTGGAAGTCAGTGTGGAGATTTCTGAGACAGCTAAAAATAGGTCTACCATACGACCCAGCTATAGCATTCCTAAGTATATATCCCAAGGACTCATCTCACTACCTTAGAGATACTTGCTCAACCATGTTTATTGCCACTCTGTTCATAATAGCTAGGACATGGAACCAGCCTGGATGCCCCTCAAATGATGAGTGGATAATGAAGACATGGCATATTTACACAATTGAGTTCTACACAATGATAAAGAAAAATGAAGTTTTGAAATTTCCTGGAATATGGATGGATCTGGAAAGGATTATACTAAGTGAGGTAACCCAGGCCCAGAAAGCCAAATATCACATCTTCTCTCTTATATGGGGATCCTAGCTATAGATGATTGGACTTCTGTGTGAGTAG
Source organism: Jaculus jaculus (assembly GCF_020740685.1). Taxonomy (NCBI): domain Eukaryota; kingdom Metazoa; phylum Chordata; class Mammalia; order Rodentia; family Dipodidae; genus Jaculus; species Jaculus jaculus. The sequence continues at coordinate 64,793,034 of NC_059104.1, read as the reverse complement.
GAAGAAAACTCAGTAGCAGAGGCTAGTAAACTAGAAAGTAAATATAAAGGGAATAGAAATAAATGGAGAGGGGGACATAATAGGATGGTACTGTGTATATGTAAGTAGAATAGATTAATCAGGGTGAAAAGGCCTAAGTGAAGTCAGAGGAAGAGATTGAGTAAAGAAAAGATGGGGTGAGGCCAATCAGAATCTAAGGATATAAATAAATCATATGGAAACCCACGTTTTTGGACAATGGAACACTCAGGAGCCATAGATTGTTACTAGAAAATTTTCAGTGCCAGGGACAGGATACCTTCCAGTGAGTTGTTGGACAGGGAGGTCCCTGATGCCCCCAAAACATTATAGGCCATTGCTGAGGCTCTTGGTTTCCCACCAAGTGGGGATGGAATGACCTTATTGCTGAAGACTGCCCATACTTGGGCTGCAAGATCACTGAGAAATCCTGGAACTGAGCTGAAAATCCCCTCCATGTAGACCAGCTGACAGAAAGCTGTAAAAAGCCACAGTGCATGCAGCTCAATGGCAGAGAGAGAAATCACGAGTGAAGATACCCAACAGTGGACATGGCAAGTCTTATATTTGGCCAAACAGGCCAAATGAGCCAATGGGTGTAACAGTAGCACATCTGTTTGGAGGAAACCAACTGCCCTCTAATTTGACTGGAGGCCCGCTTCATGGGTGGGAATACATCCCTGATAGTGAAAACCTACAACAGGAGTAGTCATGAGCACTAGGGGTGTAATGTCTTCTGGTGTCTGGCTAAATGTATATACTATGCTCATCAAACTTCCCAGTCAGCACTTCTCTTAATGTTCATACCCATATATTAATGTTACTCTCACTTTTTCATTAGAGAACTTTCTCTTTTCAAATGGCATTGACCTTGGGATGACTCAGAAGGCAACATGGTGCTGAGAAGAAGTGACAGAGGAATGCTAGGCACTGCAATATCTCTATCACATCTTCCAAGGCTCAAGGTCCATTGTAAAATAGGTAGTGGAAAGAATGTTAGAGCCAAAGGAAGGATAGGACTCCTTACAATGTGCTCTTCCAGAGACAAAATGGCCTGGATATCCATGACCTCACAGCACCTGACACTCCCTACACAAGACCATCATAATAGGAGTAAAAGATGATGACATCAAAATAAAAGAGAGACTGATTGAGATGGGGAGGGGATATGATGGAGAGTAGAGTGTTTCAAAGGTGAAAGTTGGGGGAGGGAGGGAATTACCATGAGATATTGTTTATCATCATGGAAGTTGTTAACTACCAACAATAAAAAATTGTTAGAAATTATTTACAACCTCTATACTTACAGAAAATAAACTATGATATTTCCACCCCCTCCCCCTTTCCACCTCAAAATTCCACTTTCCATCATATTCCTTCCCTTTCTCCATCAGTCTCTCCTTTATTTTGATGTCATCATCTTTTTCTCTTATTTTGAGGATCTTGTGAAGGTATTTGTTAGGCACTGCAAGGTCATGGAGATCAAGGCCAATTTCTGTCTGGACAGTTGCATTGTAAGGAGTGGTACCTTTCCTTTGGCTCTAAAATTCTCTCTGCCACCTCTTCCACAATGGATCCTGAGCCTTGGAGGGTGAGATAGAGATGTTTCAGTGCTAAGCACTCGTCTGTTACTTCTTCTCAGCCACTGTGTTGCCTTTTGGATCATTCCAGCGGTCACCACCATCTGAAAAGAGAAGCTTCTCTGACCAAAAGTGAGAGTAGCATTAATATATGAATATGACCATTAAGTGTAGTGCTTACAGAGCAGTTTGGTGAGAATAGTATGTGTATTTAGCCAGACAACAGCAGGCTTTATACCCCTAAGGCTCATGACCTCCCCTGCCATATGCTTTTGATTAGGTTTTCAGTACCAGGCATGTATTCCCTCTGATAAAAGGGCCCTGTAGTCCAAATAGAGAGCAATTGTTTTTCCCCAGAGCAGACATGCCACTTATAAGACCCATTTGGTCATTTGGCCTGTCTGACAAAATTTGAGGCTTCCAGTGTCCACTGTTTTCACCACTGATGAATTCTGTCTCCCATAGGGCTGCATGCAGTACAGCTTTTTCCAGCTATCCGTTGGCTGGTCCACACAGAGAAGATTTTCAGCTCAGCACTAGCTTGATTTCTCAGTGAGCTTGCCGCCCAGGCATGCAAAGTCTTCAGCAATAGGGTATTACCATCTGTTACTCTTGGGAAACCAAGAGCCTTGACAATAGCCTGTAATGATTTGGAGGAAACAGGGACCTCCCTGACCAACAACTCACTGGAAGGTATGCCATCCCTGGCACTGAAAATTTTCTGGTAGCAATCTATGGCTTCTGGATGTGCCATTATCCCAAAAATAGGCTTTCATATGTCTTATTCAGAATATCGTGAATTTTGATTGACCCCCCCCCCCCAACACCGTTCTCTTAGTCTCTTCCCTTGGACTTACTTAGGCCATTCCACTCCCTGTAATCTGTTCTTGTACTTACATATATAAAATACTATCCCCTAAAGTCCTTTCTTATAGCCTTTTTCTAGCTTACTGGCCTCTGCTACCGGTTTTTGGTTCTAGCTCACATACAAGTCTAAACATTTGTAGCTAGGATCCACATACAAGAGAGAACACGTGACATTTGGTTTTCTGGTCCCTGGTTACCTCATTGAGTATAATACTTTCGAGATCCATCCACTTACCTGCAAATTTCATATTTCTTTGCCGCTGAATAGAACTCCAATGTGTAAGTGTACCACATCTTTATTGTCCATTCACCTGTTGAGAGACATCGAGGCTGGTTCCATTTCCTAGCAATTGTGAATACAGCAGAATAAACAGGGCTGTGCAAGTATCTCTAAGGTAGTGAGAAGAGTCATTAGGATATATGCCTATGAGTGCTATAGCTGGGTCATATGGTAACTCTATTTTTAGCTGTCTCAAGAATCTCCATACTGATTTCCACAATAGCTGTATCAGATTACATTCCCACCAGCATCCTCACCAATATTTATTGTCATTTGTTTTCTTGATGATAGCCATTCTGATAGAAGTGGGATGAAATCTCAAAGTAGTTTTAATTTGCATTTCTCTGAATGATAAAGATGTAGAACACTTTTTTTAGATGTTTATATGCCATCTGTATTTCTTCCTTTGAGAAGTTTCTATTTAGTTCCATAGCCCATTTTTTTCAATATATTTTTTAATTAACAACTTCCATGATTATAAAAAATATCCCATGGTAATACCCTCCCTCTCCCAACTTTACCCTTTGAAACTCCATTCTCCCCATCTCAGTCTCTCTTTTATTTTGATGCCATGATCGTTTACTCCTATCATGATGGTCTTATGTAGGTAGTGTCAGGCACTGTGAGGTCATAGATATCCAGGCCATATTGTGTCTGGGGGGAGCACGTTATAAGGAGTCCTACTCTTTCTTTGGCTTTTACATTTTTTCTGGCACCTCTTCTGCAATAGACCCTGTGCCCTGAAAGGTGTGAGAGATATTGCAGTACTGAACACTCTAGTCACTTCTTTCCAGCACCATGATGCCTTCTGAGTCATCGCAAGGTCACTGCCATCTGAAAAGAGAAGAGTCTCTACGAAAAGTGAGAGTAGCATTATTATAAGGGTATGAACATTAAGAGAAGTGCTTACTGGGCAGTTTGGTGAGCATAGTTTATACATTTAGCCAGACAGCACCAGACATGACACCCCTAGAGCTTATGACGACCCCTGTTATAAGTTTTCAGTATCAGGGATGTATTCCCTCCCATGGGGTGGGCCTCCAGTCCAAGTAGAGGGCAGTTGGTTTCTTCCATGACAGACGTGCCACTATTCCACCCATTGGCTCATTTGGCCTGGCTGGCCAATTATAAGGCTTGCAGGGTCCACTGTTGAGTATCTTCACTGGTGATTTCTCTTTCTCCTATTGAACTGCATGCAGAATGGCTTCTTCAGCTTTCTTTCACCTGGTCTACATGGAGGAGGTTAGTCAGCTCAGTTCCAGCAGGATTTCTCAGAGTTCTTGCAACACAAGTATGTAGAGTTTTCAGAAATAGGGTCTTATCATCTATTCCTGGTGGGAAACCAAGGGCCTCGGCAATAGCCTGTAATGTTTTGAGGGCATCAGGGACCTCCCTGGCCAACAACTCACTGGAAGGTATCCCATCCCTGAAACTGAAAATTTTCTAGTAACAATTTATGGCTCCTGAGTTTTCCATTGTCCAAAAAAGTAAGTTTCTATATGATTTATTAATATCCTCTTAGATTTTGATTAGCCCTCCCTCCACCTTTCCTTTACTCAATCTCTTCCCCTGACCTCACTTTGGGCCTTTTCACCCCCATTAATATATTGTTCTACTTACATATACACAATACCATCCTGTTAAGTACCCCCTCTTCTTTTCTCTTCCCTTTCTATCTCTTTTCTAGCTTACTGGCCTTTGCTACTGAGTTTTCTTCCTACTCACACAGAAGTCCAATCATCTGTAGCTAGGAGCCACATATGAGAGAGAACATGCAATGCTTGGCTTTCTTGGCCTGGGTTACCTTACTTAGTGTAATCCTTTCCAGATGCATCCATTTTCCTGCAAATTTCATAACTTCATTTTTCTTGTTTTAAATATTTTGTTTTTATTTATTTATTTGACAGAGAAAGAGGGAGAGAGAGAGAGAATGGGCATGCCAGGGCCTCTAGACACTGCCAATGAACTCCAGACATGGGCTTCCCCTTGTGCCTCTGGCTAACGTGGGTCCTGGGGATCAAACCAGGGTCCTTTGGCTTTGTAGGCAAATGCCTTAATGGCTAAGCCATTCCTCCATCCCCATAACTTCATTTTTCTTTTCTGCTGGGTAGAACTCCATTGTATAAATGTGCCATATCTTCATTGTCCACTCATCAGTTGAGGGACATCTAGGCTGGTTCCATTTCCCAGCTATTGTGAGTTAGGCGGCAATAAACATCGTTGAGCAAGTATCTCTAAGGTAATGAGAAGAGTCCTTAGGATATATGCCTAGGAGTGCCATAGCTGGGTCATATAGTAGATCTGTTTTTAGCCGTCTTAGGAACCTCCTCACTGATTTCCACAATAGCTCGACCAGGTTGCATTCCCACAAACAGTGCAGAAAGGTTCCTCTTTTTCCATATCCTGGCCAGCATTTATGGTCATATGTTTTCATGATAGTAGCCAATATGACAGGAGTGAGATGTAATCTCAATGTAGTTTTAATCTGCATTTCCCTGATGACTAGGGATGTAGATGCTTATATGCCATCCGTCGTAGTTCTTCTTTTGAAAACTTTCTATTTAGTTCCATAGCTCATTTTTTAATTGGCTTGTTTGATTTCTTATTATTTAATTTTTTGAGTTCTTTGTATATCCTATATATTAATCCTCTATCACATTTATAGCTGGCAAAGATTTTTCCCATTCTGTAGGTTGCCTCTTTGCTCTATTCACAGTGTCCTTTGCCATACAAAATCTTTATAATTTCATGAGGTCCCAGCAGTCAATCTGTGGTTTTATTGCCTGAGCAATTGGGGTTATATTCAGAAAGTCTTTGCCAAGACCAATATGTTGAAGGGTTTCCCCTACTTTTTCCTCCAGCAGTTTCAGGGTTTCAGGTCTGATGTTAAGGTCTTGAATCCATTTGGACTTAATTCTTGTTCATGGAGAGAGAGAAGAATCTACTTTCATCCTTCTGCAGATACATATCCAGTTTTCCCAACACCATTGCTGAAGAGGCTGTCTTTTCTCCAATGAGTATTTTTGGCATTTTTATTGAATATCAGGTGGCTATAGTTACCTGGACCTACATCTAGGTCCTCTATTCTGTTCCATTGATCTACGTGTCTGCTTTTGCGCCAGTACCATGCTGTTTTTGTTACTATGGATTTGTAGTATAGGTTAAAATCAGGTATGGTATTACTGCCAGCCTTATTTTTGTTGCTCAGTATTGTTTTAGATATTCGAGATATTTTGTGATTCCAAATGAATTTTTGGATTGTTTTTTCTATTTCCACTAAGGATGCCATTGGAATTTTGATGGGATTGCATTAAATGTGTAGATTGTCTTTGGTAAGATTGCCATTTTCACAATATTGATTCTTCTGATCCAGGAACAAGGGATGTTTTTCCATTTCCCAGTATGTTCTGCAATTTCACCCAGAGCCTATTTTTAATTGGGTTGCTTGATTTCTTTTTTTTTTTTTTTTGAGTTCTTTATATATTCTGGATATTAATCCTCTGTCAGATGTGTAGCTGGCAAAGATTTTCTCACATTCTGTATCTTGTCTCTTTGGTCTATTCACAGTGTCCTTTGCTGTATAAAAGCTTTGTGATTTCATGAGATCCCAGTAGTTGATTATTGGTTTTATTTCCTGAGCAATTGGGATTATATTCAGAATGTCATTCCTTACACTAATATGTTGAAGGCTTTCTCCTATCTTTTCCTGTATCAGTGTCAGAGTTTCAGGTCTGATATTAATGTGCTTGATTCATTTGCACTTGAATCTTGTGCATGGAGAAAGACAAGGATTTATTTTCATCCTTCTGCATATAGATACCCACTTTCCCCAGCACCACTTGTTGAAGAGGCTGTCTTTTGATCTACATGCCAGTCTTTGTGCCAGTACCATGTTGCTTTGGTTATTATGGCTTTGTAATATAGTGTAAAATCAGGTATGGTGATACCACCAGCCATATTTTTGTTGCTCAAAATTGTTTTGGCTATTCGAGTTTTTTTGTGCTTCCAAATGAATTTTAGGATTGTTTTTCTATTTCTGTGAAGAATGTCATTGAAATTTTAATGATAATTGTACTAAATGTGTAGATTGCTTTTTGTAAAATCGACATTTTTCACAATATTCATTCTTCCAATCCAAAATCATGAGATGTCTTTCCAGTTCATAGTGTCTTCTGAAATTCCTTGGTTAAATGTTTTAAAGTTCGCATTGTAGAGATCCTTCATGTCCTTGGTTAGATTTATTCCAAGGTACTTTATTTATTTATCTATGTTTTTGAGGCAACTGTGAATGGGAGAGATTCCATGATTTCATCATCCACATATTTGTTGTTAGTATATAGCAAAACTACTGATTTCTGTGTGCTTATTTTGTATCCTACTACATTGCTAAAAGTGTTTATCAGCACTAACAGTTTGCTGGTAGAGTCTTTAGGGTCCTTTATGTATAGAATCATATCATCTGAAAATAATGATAATTTGATCTCTTCCTTTCCAATTTATATCCTTTTTATGAATGTCTCTTTCCTTATTGCTGTAGCTAGAATATCCAGTACTATATTAAATAAAAGTGGGGACAGTGGACAACCTTGTCTTCTTCCTGAATTTAGAGGAAAAGTTTCAAGTTTTTCTCCATTTAGTATTATGTTGGCTGTAGGTTTGTAATAAATAGCTTTTATTGTGTTGAAATATGTTCCTTCTATTTCCAGTTTCTGTAGGATTTTTATCAGGAAGGGATGCTGGATTTTGTTCAATACCTTTTCTGCATCTATTGAGATGATCATATGATTTTTGTCTTTCAGTCCATTTATATAGTGTATTGATTTGTGTCTGTTGAACCATCCCTGCATCTCTGGGATAAAGCCTACTTGATCAGGGTGAGCAATATTTCTGGTATATTCTTGTATTCTGTTTGCCAATATTTTGTTGAGAATTTTTGCATCTATGTTCGTGAGGGAGATTGGTAATTTTCTTTTTTTGTTCTGTCTTTTTCTGGCTTTGGAATCATGGTGATGCTAGTTTTGTAGAAGGAGTTCAGTAGAATTACTTCCTTTTCTATTTTATGGGAGAGTTTGAGAAGCAGTGATGTTAGTTCTTCCATGAAGGTCTGGTAAAATTCACCAGTGAATCCATCTGGGCCTGGACTTTTGCTTTACTTGGGAGACATTTTGTAACTGCTTGACTCTATAATTGTTATAGGTGTATTTAAATGATTTATCTCATCTTGATTTAATTTTGGTAGGTCATATGAATCAAGGAAATCATCCATTTCTTTTAGACTTTCTAATTTAGAGGTGTATATATTCTTTTTTATGATTTTTTTTTTCAAGGTATGGTCTCACTCTAGCTCAGGCTGACCTGGAATTCACTATGTAATCTCAGGGTGGCCTCGAACTCATGGCGATCCATCTACCTCTGCCTCCCAATGCTGGGATTAAAGGCATGTGCCACCACACCTGGCTCTTATGATTTTTATTCATATTTTCAAAGGAGTGCAGAATGGGGAAAGCTAGGAGGTAAGGGGAGATGAAGTGGGTAGAAGAGAAGTATACCACATGGAGCCTAAATGCCCATGTGTCCCACATGTATCTCAGGAGTCCATGTGAACAGATATGGATCTGGGGGAAAGTGTGGAAAGCAAAGAGGAAAGAAAGTTCAAGGAACTCCTACCATGTGGGGAGCTGGGAGGGATAAAGAACCCATGCAGAAAGTAAGGGCTAGGGGGCTCTTCTGGCTGGGCCTAGTCCTGAACCTGGACCAAGTCAGCCCAGGCCTAGCTGAAGGAAAAAGCTCACTCACAGCTGGAAGTTCCCAAGTGATCAGAGAGTCTAGAGATTCATATATTCTTAAAGTATATCCTTATGATTTTCTTAATTTCTCTGCTATCTGTTGTAATGATGCCTTTTGCACCTCTCATTTTGTTAATTCTTGTCTCTTCTCTATTTCTTCTGGTCAGTTTTGCTAGGGGTTTATCAATCTTCTTTATCCTTTCAAGGAACCAAATCTTGTTTCATTGATTCTTTGGATTGTTTTGGGGGGTTTTATTTGATTAATTTCTGCCCTAATCTTTATTATTTCTTGCCATCTGCTGATTTTTGGTTTGCCTTGTTCTTCTTTTTCCAAAGCCTTAAGGTGAAGAAGTAAATTGGGGCTGGAGAGATGGCGTAGCGGTTAAGCGCTTGCCTGTGAAGCCTAAGGACCCCGGTTCGAGGCTCGGTTCCCCAGGTCCCACGTTAGCCAGATGCACAAGGGGGTGCACGCGTCTGGAGTTCGTTTGCAGAGGCTGGAAGCCCTGGCGCGCCCATTCTCTCTCTCTCCCTCTATCTGTCTTTCCCTCTGTGTCTGTCGCTCTCAAAGAAATAAATAAATAAATAAATAAATAAAAAAGAAGTAAATTGTTTACCTGTTAACTCTCTAATTTCTTTCTTTCTTCTTTTTTTTTTCTCTTTTTTTTTCAAGGTAGAGTCTCACTTAAGCCCAGGCTGATCTGGAATTCACTATGTAGTTTCAGGGTGGCCTTGAACTCATGGCAATCCTCCTACCTCTGCCTCCTGAGTGCTGAGACCATCATGCCCAGCTTCTAATTTCTTAATAGAGGCACTTAAAGCTATAAATTTCCCTCTTAGGACAGTCTTCATTGTGTCCCAAAGGTTTTGGATGTTGTATTCTCATTATCATTTGATCCTATTAATTTTTAATATTTATTTTATTTATTTATTTGACAAAGAGAGAGAGAGAAAGGAAGAGAGAATGGGTGCACCAGGGACTCCAGCCACTGCAAATGAACTCCAGACACATGGGCCACCATGTGCATCTGGCTTATGTGGGACCTGAGGAATCAAACCGGGGTCCTTTGGCTTTGCAGGCAAATGCCTTAACTACTAAGCAATCTTCTCTAGCCCTGATCCTATTAACAATTGGTTTACGTTTTGATTTAATGAACCATTCATCATTCAATGGTATACTGCTTAGTCTCCAGGAACTTCTGTATAGTCTGTAGTTTTTCTTGTTACTGATTTGTAGTTTAATCCTATTGTGGTCAGATAGAGTTTAAGGGATTATTTAAATTTTCCTGTATTTGTTAATATTTGCTTTCTGTCCTAATATATGGTCTATTTTGGAGAATTTCCATATGCTGTTGAATAAAATGTATATTCTGCAGATTTGGATGGAATGTTCTGTAGATATCAGTTTGGTCCATTTGTTCCATGACATCATTTAATCCAGATATCTCTCTGTTCATTGTTTTTTTCTGGGATAACCTGTCAACTGATGAGAATGGGGTATTGAAGTCACCCACTAAAATTGTTTTTGGTGTTATCTGTACCTTAAATCTAATCGTGTTTGTTTGATGAAATTGGGAGCCCCCATGTTAGGTGCATATACATTTAGGATTGTAATGTTCTCCTATTGGAGTGTTCCTTCAATTAGTGACCTCCTTTATCTTTCCTCACTTAATATTGGTTTGAAATCTATTCTGTCAGATATTAGCATACTAACACCTGCTTATTTCCTAGCCCATTTGCTTGAAATACCATTTTCCATCCTTTCATCCTAAGACAGTGTCTATCTTTTATTGGGAGATGAATTTCCTGGAGGCAGCAAATGGCAGGTTCCTGCCTTTTAATCCAGTCTGCAAGCCTGTGTCTTTTGGTTGGGGCTTGGAGGCCATTGATATTAAGAGTTATTATTGAAAGGTATGTGTTTATTCTCACCATTCTTCTTGTTTTGTAGTGCTTCCTGTTTCCCTTTAGCCTCTTTATTTTTATTTATTAATTAGAGAGACAGAGAGATACAGAAATAGGCAGAGAGAAAGAGAGAGAGGGAGAGAGAGAGAGGGACAGGAGAATGGGCATGCCAGGGCCTCTAGCCACTGCAAATGAGCTCCAGATGTGTGCACCCCCTTGTGCATCTGGCTTATGTGGGTCCTGGGGCATCAAACCTGGGTCCTTTGGCTTTGCAGGCAAGCACCTTAACTGCTGAGCAATCTCTCCAGCCCCTCCCTTTACTCTCTTGTTTTAGCTGTTATTTGAGTATGGGTTATTTTTTTCCTGTTTCCTCTTGTGTATGCTTTGCTTTCTCTTCAGTGTAAAGGATTCCTCCAAGCATTTTCTGTAGAACTGGCTTAGTTGTCATAAATTCCTTCAGCCTATTTTTGTTGTGGAATGTCCTTATTTCTCCTTCAGTTTGGTCAGATAACTTTGCAAGATAAAGTAATCTTGGTTGACAGTTATTATCTTTCAGGCTTTGGAATACGTCAATCCAAGCCAATTTGTATTGAGTAATCTGCTGTGATCCTGATGGGCTTTCCTTTATAGGTGACTTGCTTTTTCTCTCTAACTGCTTTCAATATATTTATTTTGGTTTGTGTGTTCAGTAGTTTAATTATAACATGGGGAGGAGAGGTTCTTTCCACATTTTGTCTGTTTGGTGTTCTAAAAGATTCTTATATTTGCATTGGCATTTCTTTCCCAATTTCAGGGAAAATTTCTTCTATGGTTTTCTTGAAAATGCCTACTAAGCCTCTGGATTGAAATTCTTCTCCTTCTACTATACCCTGAATTCTTAGGTTTGATCTTTCTATAGTGTCCTGGATATCTTGAAATTTCCACTCATACCTTCCTATTAACTTGCCTTTCTCTTTGTTAGACTGCATTAGATCTTCCACCTGGTCTAGTTTAGATATTCTGTTCTCTTCTTCATCCATTCTACTACTGAAATATTTTATAGAGTTTTTTATTTGACTGACTCTGTTTTTCAGTGTGAGAATTTCTGCCTGGTTCTTCTTGAATATTTCTATTTCCTTACTCATGTCTTGTGATGACTTCCGTATTTCATTAAGCTGGTTTCCTGTGTTCTCTTGGAATTCTTTCAGGATTTTGTTTTCTTCTCTAATTCCCTTGATTTTCTTTGAGTATAGATAAAATCATTTCTTTAGAAATATTTGTCATGCATTTAATCTTAAACAATCTCACTGGGGGCCATTTCTGGTGGGTTTGTAATTTTTAGTGGGATTGTATTGTCTTGATTCTTTATGTTTTTTATATTATAATGTGTTTTTTTTGTTTTTACATCCTGAGTTTATTTGATGTTTGGGTTTTCTAATAATCTGCAGTGATTTTAGATTTGGAAATCCAACTTTATGTACCTTCAGAGTCGTTTAAGATGCCAAATGTAGCTCTTGTACTTCAATCCAACTGTAGAAGTAATCCTAGGTGTTGAGTTTGCCTGCAATCCTAGTTCTAGTGGGCTGTGTAGAGCAATTTACTTGCAAATTCTAAAATTAAATCAATCAATCAATCAATCAATCAATCAATCAATAAAAAACAGCACTGAGTATGCAAGTGTTGGGGTTGAAACAAACAGATAGCCTTATAAAGCCACAATCTCTAAGGGTATAATTTGCTCTTAATTCTGTCATCTGGGAAGTTGCAATTTCTGGTCTGAAGTGGGTTCCAGGTCAGCCTGGGTCTGAATCAGACCCTGCCCCAATCATGACAGAAGAAAAAACAAAGGCCCTATGAATCTGAAAGCATTAAAGGTGACAATAGTCAACCCTCAAATACAACTTAATTGAGAATGGTAAAGCCAACCAAGAATATGTAACCCATAACCTGACCTGATATGGAAAGAGAGATTGGTACTTCCAGTGTAGGCCTGTGTACCTGATTTTTTTGTCAGTCAGCCTTGTTACCTTTTGGGGTGGCTTCAAATCTCTTCAATGCTGAGTTCCCACCTCAGTCCCTCCATGTTGAGCTGTGAATCTGGTGTTCTGATCAGCTGTGCTGGATGCCCTGCTGCTGGGAGCTGAATGTGTTCTCTGAAGGGTCACAGCTCTATCAGTTGGGGGATGGGCGAGTGCAAGAAGCCTGAAATTGTACTGGAAATGTTCAGCTGGTCCTGCCTGTGGCCCGCTGTCTTGCCTTCAGAATTCTTTTTTTTGTTTGTTTGTTTGTTAGTTTTTTTGTTTTTTGAAGTAGAGTCTCACTCTATCTCAGGCTGACCTGACATTCACTCTGTAGTCTAAGGGTGGCCTCAAACTCATAGTGATCCTCCTACTTCTGCCTCCCAAGTGCTGGGATGCCCTACCATGCCTGGCTTCAGAATTCTTGGCTTTGCAAGGAAGCTGATGAGGTTGGAAAATCCCCTTGTTTGGTCTCTGCTCCTGAAGCTGGACACCGGTCATGCACACGGATCTGCACAGGTCCTGCAGATCAGATCCAGGTCTGCAAGCTCCTGGGTGGGATCCTGAATGATATCCTTTTCTGATAGAGCTTAGTCTTTCCTACTTCTCTGCTGTGGCTGATAAAAACCTATACACCTTCATTTTTCAGATGAAGAGTGTATTTTGCTGTAGTTTTGCTCAAATGCCTCCCTGGGTTGGATTGATGTGACTCCTATGCATCCATCTCACCTGGAAGTCTCTTATAATGCCAACTTTTACAAACTCATTGAAATTAACTGGATATAGACTAGACAGAAATGGCTTTATGGAAAGAGGGAAAGTTAAAACACACACACACACAACACTGCCTACACAGACTCATGGTTCAGTTTTATCCAGAGTAAAAATAAAGAAACTTACTATCATGGTTGAAGAACCTCAGCTGTGCTTTGAACTCAGACTGAACATGTGACAAGTAAAGCGCCATGCCAATGCTAATGCGATGGGTTGCTTCATCTGTCCAGAGTCCACAGGTATCAGCAGAGCAGTGCTTTACCATGTGTACACCATGTCTCTGCTCATCACACCACTTCTTCTCTTTAACACCTGGGCATTCTGCTCATGCTTTCCCCTCACAGACAGTACACTGGCCCTATATGCAAAAGCAAGCCAGCCTTTGATGTCTAAGTAGCTTACAGTGAGGACAAGTTAGAAAAGTGTCCCTAGTCAGCTTTTAGGAGCTTCTGAATGCTATATGTTTGCTTTTCTTTGCATTAATACTTGGTAGAGAAACTGGACATCATCTCCTTTACCACCCATTCCCAGATCGGCAATTTCAACATGAACTTCAAATGTCTTTCCATCAGAACTCTGCAACTTAGTTGACGTTATGGTGTTTGGTCTCAAGAGGTTGATAGGATTGGCAGAAGGTGGAGGATAGGACAACTGGGCCACTACAGGGCACTGTGTCCACCTTTATAGAAATAGACATTATAGGGGGATAGAGACATTGCTCAATGGTTAAAGGCACTTGCTTGCAAAGCATGAAGGCCTGGGTTTGACTCCCCATGCCCATGTAAAGGTGGCACATGCATTTGGAGCTCATTTGCAATGGCAGGAGGCCTTGGCATACCCATTCTTTCTCTCTCTCTCTCTCTCAGTGCTTGTAAAAAACTAATAAATAAAATATTAATAAAGAGATAGATATTACAAATCTATTAATTTATTATTTATTGAGACAGTTGCTTGCTCTGTCACCTTGGCTGCCTGAGAACTCACTATGACCATGCTGGCTTCAAATTTTCAAGGATTCTCTTGCCTCCCAAGTGCTGGGATTGCAGGCATACACCACTACACCCAGTGCAATTTTTTAAAAATTTGCACTTCTTTTATGAACAAGTTTGTTTTAATATATTTAAGAATATTTTTGTTTTGTAAATCATGTGTTCATATCTTTTTGTTTTGTTTTGTTTTTGTTTTTGGTTTTGGTTTTCAAGGTAGGGTCTTACTCTAACCCAGGCTGACCTGGAATTCACTTTGTAGTCTCAGGGTGGCCTCGGACTCATGGCGATCCTCCTACCTCTGCCTCCCAAGTGCTGGGATTAAACGCATGCACCACCATGCCCAGCAATATCTTTATTTAGTTATATATTGGGCTGCTGATTGTTTCTTGCTGAATTTCCCTTGATAAATTTTAAAAATTATTCTATTTATTTATTTACTTTATAAAAGAGAAAGAGGTAGATACATATAGAGAGAATGGGTGTGCCAGAGCCTTTAGCCACTGCAAATGAACTCAAGACACAATCTTGAACCTGGGTCCTTAGGCTTTGCAGGCAAGTGCTTTAATTGTGAGCCTTCTCTCTAGCCCTGCTTAATGAATTTTTATCAGCTATTCAAATGCAAAGGAAATTGAACTCTTTTTTCTTGGATATGAGTAGTAAATATTCATTTGTTTTGATTCTGCTTTTTATGTAATTTTTTTCTCTTAATGTAGACCAATTTATCAGTATCTTTTTTAGGGCCTCTGGATATTATGTTATCTTTTGAAATTCTTTGCCTATTTCAAAATTATAAAACAAATAACTTCACATACATCTATTTAAAATGAAAAATATATCTTTAAGTTTTTTTCTTCTAGAATTTTTGTAGCTTATTTTTAACCTTAAGAATATTCATCTAGGGCTAGAGAGATGGCTTAGCGGTTAAGCACTTGCCTATGAAGCCTAAGGACCCCGGTTCGAGGCTCGGTTCTCCAGGTCCCACGTTAGTCAGATGCACAAGGGGGCGCACATGTCTGGAGTTCGTTTGCAGAGGCTGGAAGCCCTGGCATGCCCATTCTCTCTCTCTACCTGTCTTTCTCTCTGTGTCTGTCACTCTCAAATAAATAAATAAAAAATTTTAAAAAAAAGAATATTCATCTAAAGCTGGGTGTGGTGGCTCACACCTTTAATCCCAGCACTAGGGAGGCAGAGGTAAGAGGATCTTGAGCTCAAGGCCACCCCGAGATGACATAGTGAATTCCAGGTTAGCCTGGGTTAGAGTGAGACCCTACCTCAAAAATACCAAAATAATAATAATAATAATAAACAAATAAAATAACAATAAAGAAGAATATTCATCTGAGCTGGAAAGGTGGCTCAGTGGTTAAGAACATTTCCTGTGTAAGAGTGAGGGTCTCAGAAAGCCTGAGCAACTGTTGAGTTCAGTTCCTATACTCCACTTAAACAGCTGGGGGTGACTACAAGTGTCTGAAACCTCAATCCCATAGAGGATAGGGGAGCAAGGATAGGAGAGCAGAGACATGAGAATTGCTAGAGATCATGAAAACAAAACAAAACACCCAGCAGGACATGGTGGTGCATGCCTTTAATCCCAGCACTCAGGAGGCAGAGGCAGGAGGATCGCCGAGCTCGAGGCAACCCTGAGACTACATAGTGAATTCCAGGTCAGCCTGAGCTAGAGTGAGACCCCACCTCAAAACACACACACACCAAAAAAAAAAAAAAAAAAAGGAAAGAAAGAAAGAAAGAAAAAGAAAAGAGAAAAAACCCAGCAAGTTCCAGATTCAGTAAGAGACTCTCTGAAAAGAATGGGTGGGAGTGCAATGGAGAGAATACTTGACACTCTCCTGTCCACTGCAGGGGACACACCCCTCCTAGATGAGCACTTGGGCACCACATGGGCACACATGCACACTCACAAGAAAAGAAAGGATATTTCTTATATCTGGAATTTTGATCTGCACTGAAACAGAGATTTAACCTAAACTTATTTGTTCCTCACATGTATCCAGTAACCTCAACACTATGTACTAATTAATTTTTTTCCCTTTCACAGATTTGAAATGCCATTTTTGTATTTGAGTTTGTTTTAGAATTTTCTGTGATAGATGACTTTCATTCCATCCCGACCTTGTCCCTGAAGGTTCTCTTTTTTTTGGTGGGGGGAGGTTGAGATAGGATCTCACTCTAGCCCAGGCTGATCTGGAATTCACTATGTAACTATGTAGTCCCAGGGTGGCCTTGAACTCACAGGGATGCTCCTACCTCTGCCTCCTGAGTGCTGGGATTAAAGGCATGCATCACTACACCTGGCACTGTTATTGTTTTCTTTGTAAGTATGGGAGAGGGAGCTGCTTCTGTGTGGAGGGAGAAGGGTAAGCACTAAAGGACGGGGAGGAGGAGAAGGGGTGTGATGATTGCTGAAGACCCCAAGAGTGAACTGGCTTGTCCTCCTTGCAAAGCAAGGAGGAGAAGAAGAGATGTATGGTGGTTTGATTCAGGTGTCCCCCATAAGCTTAGGTGTTCTCAAGGTGTTCCCAGTGGATGGCAATTTGGGAATTAAAGCCTCCTGGAGGGAATGTATTGTTGGAGGCAGGTTTATGGGTATTATTCCAGCTCCCCCTTGTCACTGTTTGACACACTCTTCTATTGCTATTGTCCATCTGATGTTGGCAAGAAGGTGATGTCCACCCTCTGCTTATGCCATCATTTTCCCTTGCCATTGAGTCTTTTTTTTTTTTTTTGCCCCATAAGCTTCTCTTGGTTGGGTGATTTCTACCAGCAATGAGAACCTGACTGCAACAGGGTGTGACAATTACTGACGATCCCAAGAGTGAAGTGGCTTGCCTATCTGAACAAGGACACATATGCTCTGAATTTTTCCAACCTGTTGTTCTGTATGATCAAAGGTTGTGCATAATGCAATAAAATATCTGACAGAAATAACTTAAAGGAGGATAGATTGATTTTGGCTCATGGTTACTGAGGGTCCAGTCCATCATAGCTTGGCTCCATGTCTTAGGCAGAACATCATGGTGGTAGGATGACATGGGGTGGTATAACTTCGCAGATTTTGGGGGTCAGGAAGCAGAGACTGAGGAATATAGGAAGAGACTAGGACAAGATATAACCCCACACCTAGAGTATACCCCCAGAGACCTACTACTTCCAACTAGATGCCACCTGCTTCCAGTCATGCCATTATATTATGAATCTATCAGCGTTCAGTATTAGGTCAGAACAGTCAAGATTTATATATGGTGATGCTAGCACAAACACCCCCAGAAGCGTTTCACTAATCTAGGGTTTCCCAATCATCAAGATGGCAGTTAACACAGGCAAGGCTAAGAGAAGCTGTGTTGTAGCGTGTCTGTTGACACAACTGTACTTGTAGCACTACTGGTCCATATTGGGTGGTAAAAGTGGAATGCCATGCAGCGAACACTGAAGTGATTAGTGCAAATTCCAGTTTAGGTAGGGAGAAGAGAGGACAAGGGGAGACCAACAACTGGAAAAGGGGATTACTCTTTATGAGTTAGAAAGGGAGCTGCCTATGATGATTATTAATTGTCATCTTGATGATTGCAAACCTTCAAGCCCCTAAGGCCACACTGTCAGCAAATGACCTGACTGTCATCTAGGTAGAATGCAGGTTCTCTATCTGTATGGTTAATGTTCACTGTTAGGTTAGGACAGGCTCCCAAAATGGAGTCACCATGTGGTGACAGAGACATAAGGAAGTAGGTCATCCACATTCCTCAAGGAACCACCCAGCCATTATCCCTTCCTTGCTTAACAATGCCCCAGGTCATGGTTTCCTGCCCCATTGTTTTGTAAGTCACCTGCTCACTGTTTTGGTCTCACACTCTAGCTATTTGAAATGGCTAGGTGTGATGTCTCAGTGGCTCCCTCATGGCTCCTTCCTTTCTATGTCTTCTCAGTCAACATACTCACACACCAACATCAGTCACATCAAGGCCCTTCCAATCTCTCTATTTTCCTTCCCAGCTCTTCTCCAGGCATCCTTGGGCCCATTCCCTTGTGATCAAAGTTCATATGCATGCATGTCTTTCTCTTGTACTCAATAGACATGATTCTAGTTATTTTTGTGTATTGTCTGCCCCACAGGGCAGTGGAGTTGAAGATCATGTCTTATTTTTTGTTAGAGATACATACTTGTAGACAGAGACTAATCAATTTATTTGTTTTTCTCTAGACCATTTTTGTTTTGTTTTTCGAGGTAGGGTCTGATTCTGGCCCACGCTGACCTGGAATTAGCTATGTAGTCTCAGGGTGGCCTCAAACTCATGGTGAGCCTCCTACCTCTGCCTCCTGAGTGCTGGGATTAAAGGCATGCACCACCACGCCCAGCTTCTCTACACCTTTTTCTTCTATTATTCCTCCCACCTTTGGGATATAACAACTAGACTAGAGAAGTCTTCCAGGTAGGCACTCTGCAGGGAATTTTTCCCTTTGTTTCTTTCTTTTTTTTAATTTTTTTGTTTTGTTTTATCTTTATTTGAGAGTGACAGCGAGAGAGAGAGGAAGAGAGAGAGAATGGGCGCACCAGGGCTTCCAGCCACTGCAAACGAACTCCAGACGCGTGCGCCCCCTTGTGCACCTGGCTGACATGGGTCCTGAGGAATCCAGCCTTGAACCTAGGTCCCTAGGCTTCGCAGGCAAGCGCTTAACCACTAAGCCATCTCTCCAACCCTCCCTCTGTTTCTTTACTCTCTTCTATAGTCCAATGTTCTACTAGATCTTTGGTTGCAGCTAAATAATCGAAATGTCTCCAGAACCTTTTCCTGCATTGTAACAGAGAACTGAAAGTTCGTTCTTGATAAGCATAATTTGTATTATTAACACTTAAATTAGTGCTATTACTGCCCACATTGAAGCTCAACAGCTTATTAAGCAATATAAACAAAGGCCATTTTGGAAGTTTCTGAGGTAAGAAAATTCTATCTTTTGTTGCCTTTGAAATTACACATTTACAAATTATCTAACTGCATGTATCAGAGGGCAGAAGCACAATGCAACAAGTGTAATTACAATACAAAACTGTGTATTAGAGAATGGCCTCTACTTGATAGTATATCTAAAAGGCCACCTCTAACAACTGCTGATGTCGGGATTTTGCTGGTGGCAGTTTTCTTCATTTTATCCCTTCTTTCTCTTTCCCCCTCTTCTCCTCCAAAATTTGCCTGCCAAGAATATATCCAATTCTTTTGGTAACCATGCTCCTTTTGTTCTGGGGGAATATTATGGTGCAGATACTGGAAAATGCTAAAACCACGAAGGTATTCCAATGGCCCACCTTTACCCATGATGGTGGCCAGCTGGAGGTTGCTAACACTAGGCCCTGACCTGGGGCTTGAAGGAGGGCCAGTCTTGGTTGCTGTTTTCGTTCCAGGGCTTCCTTAGTCACTGGCCCTCTACCCAAGAGACATGATTGAGAGTCAGAGGGTCTTCCTTGATATTGACTGTGTCGAAGCTGGAAATTTTAATTTTTTTTCATTATCTCTTCTTGTTTTATTTGTACAGGCTAAATCCTTGTGGACTGTATTGTGATGTATACATTTCAGCAGAGTGTAGGAACACTACAATGGCCTCATTTCTCATCTACCTTATTTGTGGTGAGTGTACTTCTTGCTGTTAGAAGCTTGAGCACTGGGAATGAGAGGAGGATTTTAGGAATTGTCCCATCTTATGGGCAGCACTTACCCTGACCAAATCATCTCCAAAGCATGTTAAAATGTGCCTGCTCCTTCCTAGCTCCTTCCATACACATATTCCCAAACTCTGAGACTGGATTCACAGACACCACTCCATAGGGGATTGACAATAGCCAGACACTAACACCAGCAAATCTGAGGCAAAATGGATAGAAAGTATGGTCAGCCATTGCTCAAAAAGACAAAAGCTCCCCTGTTTTACTCATAAGCAGCATCATGTCTTCCTTTTATTTCCAGCTATAGAAGGCTTATCTTGTTCTCACTCTGTAGCCTGGGCAGGCTTTGAACTTATGATCCACCTGCCTCAGCCTCCCTCATAACTGGGGTTACAGCTTGTAGCATGAGACCCAGCAAGATTTTTTTTTTCTTCACAACAACACACAATGATCTGGTTGGCCAGAAGAAAGCTTTACAGAATATTCTTGTTGCCAAATTGCCAGGATGACCTGAAACCCACTTTGTAAAAGTTAAAGTGATCCTTGGGGTGGCAGAGAAGGGCATTTGCTCCACTGTGCGAGAGAGGGAGCAACTCCTGGACATTCTGAGTAGAAAAGCTCTATTCCTTATGTCAAGGTCACAGAGACTAGCAAATAAGGAAATATTCCCGCCACCCTTCAATGAGAAAACAAAACAAAAGTAAGTATCCAAGGATGATGTCTAAAAAAAAAATCAAATTTCACAAAAATATATTCTAGGACTTTTCATAAGAATGAATAACTCGAAAATATTTTTTCCCTCTTATTGAAAAAAGTCACAAAATTACATGAATTTATGCTTTTGTACAAAGTTTTCTATTCAGAAAATATTACCTACTTAGAAAATAATTCAGCCAGGTGTGATGGCACACACCTTAAAATCTAGTACTTGGGAAGCAGAGGTAGGAGGATCACTGTGAGTTCAAGGCCACCCTGAGATGACACAGTGAATTCCAGGTCAGCCTCAGATACAGTGACATCCTACCTCATACAAAATGGTTCAGCCATTACGCAAAGAGACAAAAACAACAACAACCAAAAAAATCAAAATTCATGTTTTTAACAGCCATACTTCTCAAGTAGGCTACTAATTTTTCTTTTCTTTTTTATTTTATTTTATTTTTATTTTTTTAAATCTTATTTTATTTTTTCTCAATTTTTTAAAACATTTTCCATGATTATAAAAAAATCCCATGGTAATACCCTCCCTCCCCCCACTTTACCCTTTGAAATTCCATTCTCCTTCGTATCCCCTCCCCATCTCTTTTATTTTGATGTCAAAATCTTTTCCTCCTCTTATGATGGTCTTGTGTAGGTAGTGTCAGGCACTATGAGGTCACGGATATCCAGGCCATTTTATGTCTGGAGGGAGCACGTTGTAAGGAGTCCTACCCCTCCTTTGGCTCTTACATTCTTTCTGCCATCTCTTCTGCATTAGACACTGAGCCTTGGAAGGTGTGATCAAGATGCTACTCGATACTCTAGTCACTTCTTTCCAGCACCAAGATACCTTCTGAGTCATCCCCAGGTCACTGCCATCGGGAAAGAGAAGAATCTCTCCCCAAAGTGAGAGTAGCATTAATATAAGGGTATGAATATTAAGAGAAGTGCTTACTGGGCAGTTAGGAAGGGTTGGACTCCTTACAACGTGCTCCCTCCAGACAGTGTCCACTGTTGAGTATCTTCACTGGTGGTATCTCTTTCTCCCATTGAATGGCATGTAAAAAAGCTTCTTCCAGCTTCCTGTCAGCTGGTCTACATGGAGTAGGTTATCAGCTCAGTTCCAGCAGGATTTCTCAGTGGTCTTGCAGCCCAAGTATGTGGAGTCTTCAGCAATAGGGTCTTACCATCTATTCCTGGTGGGAAACCAAGGGCCTTGGCAATGGCCTATAATGTTTTGGGGGCATCAGGGACCTCCCTGGCCAACAACTCACTGGAAGGTATCCAATCCCTGGCACTGAAAATTTTCTGGCAATGATCTACGGCTCCTGAGTGTTCCATTGTCCAAAATCTGAGAATTCCACATAATTTATTTATATCCTTTTATATTTTGATTAGCCCTCCCTCCACCTTTCCTTTACTCAATCACCTCCCCTGACCTCACTTTGGGCCTTTTTACCCCTGTTAATCTATTCTTCTACTTACATATATACAATACCAACCTATTAAGTACCCTCCTCCCTTTCTTTTTCTTCCCTTTGTATCTCTTTTTAGCTTACTGGCCTCTGCTACTAAGTGTTTTCCTTCTCACACAGAAGCCCAGTCATCTGTAGCTAGGATTGACATATGAGAGAGAACATGTGGCGCTTGGCTTTCTGGGCCTGGATTACCTCACTTAGTATAATCCTTTCCAGATCCATCCATTTTTCTGTAAATTTCATAACTTCATTTTTCTTTACTGCTGAGTAGAACTCCATTGTACAAATGTGCCATATTTTCGTTATCCACTCATCGGTTGAGGGACATCTAGGCTGGTTCCATTTCCCAGCTATTATAAATTGAGCAGCAATAAACATGGTTGAGCATGTACTTCTAAGGAAATGGGATGAGTCCTTAGGATATGTGCCTAGGAGTGCTATAGCTACGTCATATGGTAGATCAATCTTTAGCTGTTTTAGGAACTTCCACACTGATTTCCACAATGGCTGGACCAGATTGCATTCCCACCAACAGTGTAGAAAGGTTCCTCTTTTTCCACAACCCCACCAGCATTTATGATCATTTGTTTTCATGATGGTGGCCAATCTGACAGGAGTGAGATGGAATTTCAATGTAGTTTTAATCTGCATTTCCCTGATGACTAGGGACGTAGACCATTTTTTTAGATGCTTATATGCTGTCAATATTTCTTCCTTTGAGAACTCTCTATTTAGCTCCATAGCCCATTTTTTAATTGGCTTGTTTGATTTCTTATTATTTTTTTTTACTTATTTGTATATCCTAGATATTAATCCTCTATCAGATATATAGCTGGTGAAGATTTTTTCTCATTCTGCTGGTTGCCTCTTTGCTTTATTCACCGTGTCCTTTGCAGTACAAAATCTTTGTAATTTCATGAGGCCCCAGTGATTAATCTGTGGTTTTTGAAGGACTCGGGAATCAGAGGGATGCCATGACAGACAAGTTGCTTAAGTTCCTCAAACACACATAGCCAATCACAATAAAGTTTATTTAATCTTCTTGAAATTCCCCTAGCCCCCTGCCTACCAGCTCTGACCCTCAGCATCCTAAGCCTATCAGAAAAATACAAGTGCAGTTACTATTAAATCTACCAATCATGTAACCATTCCCCTACTTCTCTTTTCAAATCCCTATAAAAAACCTGCCCCCCTGCTGCTCAGGGCTCTTGTACAGATCCACTGCATTGGTGAAGTCAACTGTCCGAGCTTAAGCCCGAAATAAAGCTCCTTGCCTTTGCATACGTGTTTGGTTCTCTTTGGTGGTCACTGGGGGTGCCGAGAACTGGGCATAACAGTTTTATTGCCCGAGCAATTGGGGTTGTATTCAGAGTCTTTACCAAGACCAATATGTTAAAGGGTTTCCCCTACTTTTTCCTCCAGCACTTTTAGAGTTTCAGGTCTGATGTTAAGGTCTTGAATCCATTTGGACTTAACTCTTGTGTATGGAGAGAGAAGGATCTATTTTCATCTGTCCACAGATACATGTCTAGTTTTCCCAACACCATTGCTGAAGAGGCTATCTTTTCTCCAATGAGTATTTTTGGCACTTTTATCGAATATCAGGTGGCTATAGCTACCTGGACTTACATCTGGGTCCTCTATTCTGTTCCATTGATGTACGTGTCTGCTTTTGTGCCCAGTCTCTCTCTCTCTCTCTCTCTCTCTCTCTCTCTCACACACACACACACACACACAAACACACACGAATATATATATATATATATATATAACGATATATTCTTGTATTCTGTTTTACAATATTTTTGTTGAGAATTTTTCCATCTATGTTCATGAGGGAGATTGGTCTGTATTCTTCTTTTTTGTTCTATCTTTGCCTGGTTTTGGTATCAGGGTGATGCTGGCTTCATAGAAAGAGTTTGGTAGAATTCCTTCTTTTTCTATTTTATGGAAAAGCTTAAGAAGCAATGGTGTTCATTCTCCCCTGAAGGTCTGGTAAAATTCAGCAGTGAATCCATCTGGGCCTGAGCTTTTTTTACTTGGGAAATTTTTGGTAACCGTTCAGATCTCCATGCTTGTTATAGGTCTATTTAAGTGATTAATCTCATCTTGATTTAATTTAGGTAACTCATATAATTCATTTCTTTCAGATTTTCATATTTTGTGGAGTATATGCTTTTATAGTATGTCCCTATGAGTTTTTGAATTTCTCTGGCATCTGTTGTGATGTTACCTTGTTCATCTCTAATTTTATTAATTTGTGTCTCTTCTCTCTTTCTTTTGGTCAGATTTGCTAAGGGTTTATCAATCTTGTTTATCCTTTCAAAGAACCAACTCTTTGTCTCATTGATTCTTAGGATTGTTTTTTTAGTTTCTATTTCATTAATTTCTGCCCTAATCTTTATTGTTTCTTCCCATCTGCTGATTTTGGGTTTGCCTTGTTCTTCTTTTTCCAAGGCTTTAAGGTGAAGCATTAGGTCATTTACTTGCGACCTTTCTAATTTTTTTTGTTTGTTTGTTTGTTTTGTTTTTCGAGGTAGGGTCTTACTCTGGTCCAGGTTGACCTGGAATTAACTCTGTCATCTCAGGGTGGCCTTGAACTCATGGTAATCCTCCTACCTCTGCCTCCTGAGTGCTGGGATTAAAGACGTGTGCCACCACACCCGACTTCTAATTTCTTAATATAGGCACTTAAAGCAATAAATTTACCTCTTAGGACTGCCTTCATTGTGTCCCAGAGATTTTGGTATGTTGTGTTCTCATTATCATTTGACTCTATAAATTTTTTGATTTTCCTCTTGATTTCTTCATTGACCCATTCATCATTTAGTAATATGTTGTTTAATTTCCATGATTTTGTGTATGCTCAATAGCCTTTCTTGCTATTGATTTGCAGTTTGATTCCATTGTGGTCAGATAGAATGCAAGGACTTATTTCAATTTTCCTGAATTTGCTTTGTGTCCTAATATATGATCTATTTTAGAGAATGTTCCATGTGCTGCTGAAAAGAACGTATATTCTGCAGCAGTTGGATGAAATATCCTGTATATATCTGTTAGGTCCATTCCTTTTAATGACCTCATTTAGTCCAGATGCCTCTTTGTTTATTTTTTCCCGGGATGACCTGTCAATTGATGAGAGTGGGATGTTGAAGTCACCCACTACCACTGTGTTTGGTGTGATCTGTGACCTTAGTTCTAATAGTGTTTGTTTGATGTATTTGGGTGCCCCCATGTTAGGTGCATATATGCTTAGGATTGTAATGTCCTCCTGTTGGAGGGTGCCTTTAATCAATATAAGTGGCCTTCCTTATCTTTCTTAACTAATGTTGGACTGAAGTCTACCTTATCAGATATTAGGATAGCAACCCCTGCTTGTTTTCTAGGTCCATTTGCTTGAAATACTGCTTTCCAACCTTTCACCCTAAGATAGTGTCCATCCTTTGTAGAAAGGTGGGTTTCTTGGAGGCAACAAATTGAGGATCCTGCTTTTTAACCCAGTCTGCAAACCTATGTCTTTGGTTGGGGCATTGAGGCCGTTGATATTAAGAGATATTATTGAAACTGGGTGTGGTGGTGCATGCCTTTATTCCCAGCACTCGGGAGGCAGAGGTAGGAGGATCACTGTGAGTTCAAGGCCACCCTGAGACTTCATAGTGAATTCCAGGTCAACCTGATCTAGAGTGAGACCCTACCTCAAAAAAAAAAAAAAAAAAAAAAAAAAGAGAGAGAGAGAGATATTATTGAAAGGTGTGTATTCATTTTTGCCATTTTTTTTTATTTCTTCCGGTTTTACCTTTGCTCTCTTTTGTTAACTAGTATTTGAGTGTTGTTTGTTTTTTCCCTGTTCCTTATATCTGTGCTTTTCTTGTTCTTCAGCATGGAGGATTCTTTCAAGTATTTTCTGTAGAGCTGGTTTTGTCTTCAAATTGTCCTTTAGCCTGCTTTTGTTGTGGAATGTCCTTATTTCTCTGTCTATTTGAATGGATAGCTTTGCAGGATAAACTAACCTTGGTTGACAGTTGTTATCTTTCACAACTTGGAATACATCACTCCACACCCTCTGGCTTTTAAAGTTTGTATTGAATAATCTCCTGTAATCCTGATAGGCTTGCCTTTGTAGGTAACTTGATTTTTCTCTCTGACTGCTTTCAATATTTTTTCTTTGGTTTGTATGTTGGGTAGTTTGATTATAATATGGCGAGGAGAGGTTCTTTCCAGGTTTTGTCTGGCTGGTGTTCTAAAGGCTTCCTGTATCTGCATTGGCACCTCTTTCCCAATTTGGGGGAAGTTTTCTTCTGTGTTTTTGTTGAAGACGCTAACTATGCCTTTGGAGTGAAATTCTCCTTTTACTATGCCCTGAATTCTTATATTTGATCTTTTCTTTTTTTTTAAATTATTTTTATTTAGTTATACGAAAGTGACAGAGAGATAAAGAGGCAGGTAGAGACAGAGAGAATGGGCGCGCCAGGGCCTCCAGCCACTGCAAACGAACTCCAGACGCGTGCGCCCCCTTGTGCATCTGGCTAATGTGGGTCCTGGGGAATGGAGCCTCGAACCCGGGTCTTTAGGCTTCACAGGCAAGCGCTTAACCGCTAAGCCATCTCCCCAGCCCATATTTGATCTTTTCATAGTGTCCTGACTATCTTGAAATTCCCACTCATACTTTTCTGTAAGTTTGTCTTTCTCTTTGTTTGACTGTATTAGATCTGCCACCTGGTCTTCTAGCTTAGATATTCTGTTCTCTCCTTCATCCATTCTACTGGTGAGATTTTTAATTAATTTTTGTTGTTGTTGTTTATTTTTTATTTATTTATTTGAGAGAGAGAGAAAGAGGCAGCTAGAAAGAGAGAGAGAGGATGGGTGCGCCAGTGCTTCCAGCCACTGCAAACGAACTCCAGACGCGTGCGCCCCCTTGTGCATCTGGCTAACGTGGGTCCTGGGGAACCGAGCCTCGAACCGGTGTCCTTAGGCTTCACAGTCAAGTGCTTATCCGCTAAGCCATCTCTCCAGCCCGAGATTTTTTTTTACAGATTTTTTTATTTCATTAACTGCATTCTTTATTGCTAGTAATTCTAACTGCTTTTTCTTTATTATTTCTATTTCCTTATTTATGTCTAATATTGACTTCTTTATTTCATTAAATTGGTGTCCTGTGTCTTCTTTGCTTCCTTTGATTTCTTCTTTGAGTTCTTTGAACATATTTATAATCATTCTTTTGAAATTTTTCTCAGGCATTTCCTCTAACTCATTCTCACTGGAGGTCATTTCTGATGCATTAATACTTTTTGGTGGATTTATATTGTCTTGAATTTTGGTGTTTCTTGTGTTATAATATATATGTGGTACCTACGCTGCCATCTTAACCAGAAGTCTAATTTTTCTTTTCTATTTATGTATTTTTCTTTTCTACGTTTGTATTTTTCTGTTCTACATTTGTACTTTCTTTCCATTTTTAAAAATTTACTTTTTTATTGAAAACTTCCATAGTTATAGACAACCACCCATGGTAATTCCCTTCCTCCCCCACTTTCTCTTTTGAAACTCCACTGTCCATCATACTCCTTCTCCTTCTCAGTCTCTCTTTTGTTTTGATGCCATCATCTTTTCCTCCTATTATGATAGTCTTATGTAGGTAGTATCAGGTACTGTGAAGTCATAGATATCCAGGTCATTTTTGTGTCTGGAGGAGCATTTTGTAAGGAGTCCTACCCTTCCTTTGGCTCTTTACATTCTTCCTGCCACCTCTTCCACAATGGACCTTGAGCTTTGGAAGGTGTGATAGAGATATCTCAGTGCTGAGCACTCCTCTGTCATTTCTCCTCAGCACTATGATACCTTCTGAGTCATGCCAAGGTCACCACTATCTGAAAAAAGAAGTTCTCTAGCCAAAAGTGAGAGTAGCATTAATATATGAGTGTGAACATTAACAGAAGTGCTTACTGGGCAGTTCAGTGAGCATAGTATATACATTTAGCCAGACAGCAGCAGACGTTACACCCCTAGGGCTCATGACTACCCCTGTTTTAAGTTTTCAGTATCAGGGATGTATTCCCTCCCATGGAGCAGGCCTCTAGTCCAATTAGAGAGTGGTTGGTTTCCCCATTAATAGTTATGCTACTATTGCACCTGTTGGTTCATTTGGCCAGCTTGCAGTGTCCACTGTTGAGTATCTCCACTGGTGATTTCTCTCTCCCTCTTGATCTGCATGCACCATAACTTTTTCCAGCTTTCTGTCAGCTGGTTTACATGGGAGTTTTCAGCTTAGTTCCATCAGGGTTTGTCAGTGACCTTGCAGCCCAAGTATATGGAGTCTTTAGCAATAGGGGCTTACTACCTAATCATGGTGAAAAACCAAGGGCCTAGCAATGGCCTATAATGTTTTGAGGGTATCAGGGACCTCATTGCCCAACAACTCACTAGAAGGTATCCCATCATGGAAACTGAAAATTTTCTAGTAACAATCTATGGCTTCTGAGTATTTCATTATCCAAAAAAGTAGGTTTCCATATGACTATTCATACCCCCTTAGATTTTGATTATCCCTCCTCCCACCCTTCCTTTACTCAATCTCTTCTCCTGATCTCAGATAGGCCTTTCCACCCCCGTTAATCTGTTCTTCTACTTACATATGTTAACCCAAAATTCATGACAATAAAGACCACAAATTATTAAATTAAAAGCAAGCTTTTACTTGTGCACAATACAGCTGGTCTGGTGGCTGCCTCGCTAAGGCAGGGGTGTAGAGAGCAGGTCTGGGTTGGCTTCTCAGCCTCTTTTTATAGGGTGCAGTCATAGAAATCACAGGGTAGAGGGTTTCAGAGGCAAGCAAGCGCGGTGACAGAAGCAGACCGGCTGTTACAGTTAAACTATTCCCAGAACGTTATGAATACACAATCCTGGGAACAGTAACCAGGGAACAATTTGTGGCCCCAGCTCAGACATAGAAATTTAAGAAACAGAAATTTAACATAGTCATTATATCAAAATGGCTCTTGCTGTTAAAATGGAGTCAGGTTGGCTCTTGATTTCCTCCTTTTCTTATGTATCCTTGTCAAATCTTTGATAGGGGGTTTCTATTTCCATTGGCTGTATTAGCTGTTAATATTTATGAACAGCAAGTATTTTAGTAGTTTCTATCTGTCTGGATACAAAATTAGTAATGTCCTGGAAAATGCATGACCCAGTTGTTAGGGCAAGTAAGACAAGTAGTGAAGGGCCCGCTGCAGCTGAGATAAGAGAGTTACCCATGGGGGGCCGACTGAAGAAGGACTGGTATCAGTTGCCTCTTTGGGAGTCCTTCAGCTACTGGCAGAGATAAGTTTAGCTTCTTAGCAGTTAACTCTTATAGTGTCTTTACATTTTTTTTTTTTGTGTAAATCTTTCTAGTCATAATCCCTTATATTCTAACATGTAACTTTTAAACCAGACACAATGTACATCATGACCATTTTTTAAAAATCTCATGTTGAATTCCTCAAGCTTTTGCCATGTGTAGACTAGTCAGCTTCCAGAGTGACTAGTGCAGAGCTGTAGTCTCCTTGTCAGGGGCAGGTGTCCTCTGGAGCTTGACTTGAAGGGAACCTTCTGGGTTCCTGGTAGTCTGTTGGCTACTATAATCAGCTGAGGACACTGTCCTCTTGACTCTGGTGTTATGAATCTATACTCCTTGACTGATGGGTACAGGTCCAATTTCCTGAGGGAATGTGGGTCCCCTTGTGTTACAAATTTTAAGGGAGCATCATTGATGGCAAGAGAATATGCTTTACCTCTATAAACATCAACAGAGACACCTTTGAACAACCAGCACCACCCATATCAGCAAGTACAAATAGCTAGAATCCCAAATTGTTTTTTACATGTTAGGATGGGGGGGTGAGATCTGGTTTTAGTGATATATCTCCTTTAGTAAGACATATCAAGTATAGATTAGATTAATACAAATCAACAACTATCAGGAGAACATAACCGGTGAGGACATTTTTTGGAATTTTTATTTATTTATTTATTTACTTATTTATTTTTTTCAAGATAGGGTCTCACTCTGGCCCAGGCTGACCTGGAATTCACTATGCAGTCTCAGGGTGGCCTCAAACTCATGGTGATCCTCCTACCTCTGCCTCCTGAGTGCTGGGATTAAAGGCATGCACCACCACGCCCGGCTTTGGAATTTTTATTTAAAAGCAACAGTGGCTGACTAATCAGGGACAGGTAGGTGGCATGAGTTAATGTTAGAGTTTAGTATTATAAGCCAGCATCTGAGAGAGGATCCTATTAGTCTGAATCTTTGTTTATATTATAGGTTATGTTTGTTTGTTTGTTTGTTTTTCCCCCTAACTGGGTGATTAATACCATGTAGGCTGCTAGAATTAACTGTATATTTTGGAGGTAATAATGGCTCTGTAGGAGAGACTTTTAGGGACCTGTGAGGCATTCTATGACTCAGTGTTGTCATCTGCTAGGACAAGTCAAGGCCATGCTGACCATATGGCCCTCCCGTTTTTGGGAAGCTTGAAGGACTGGTTTTTCTCTGATGTGACTCTCCTGTTGCAGATACACCTACTTGGAATTCATCTCTGGGTCTCCATATCCTCTCTGATCAAGAAGATAGATGACTTACCAGAGGCTAGAAGTTAGCAAGTGTCCCATCATCTCCTGTGGCCTTCAGACCTGGGAGCAGGAACCAAAATACTGCTTATCTTTTTAAATCTGATATTTCTAATTGACTTTGGCTTCTATATATGGTCATTAATCACTCAGAGAGACTGTACATATCTGATTAGCAAAATAGATTTAGTTTAAAAAGGTGCAGAAGGGCTGGAGAGATGGCTTAGTAGGTAAGGTGTTTGCCTGCAAAGCCAGAGGATCACGGTTCAATTCTCCAGGACCCATGTAAGCCAAATGCACAAGAAGGCACATGCATCTGGAGTTTGTTTGCAGTGGCTGGAGGTCCTGGCACACCTATTCTTTCTTCCTCTTTCTCTGCCTCTTTCTCTCTCAAATAAGTAAGTAAGAAATAAATAAATAAAATGCAGGAAAAAAAAGGTACAGAACATATCCAGCTACCAAAGCAGATCTGGACAGAGAATGACACCATAGTTTAAAACATTCTGATTAGCATTTAAGTTTAGTTGTCAGGTAACAGTGTAAGTTACATGTAGAACACAGAAAATATACATATTTTATCTTTTAAGTATCTGTCAGTAATAAGCACAGACAAAGCATTTTAGTATCCCTGAAAGCAATATTTTATTAATTATTTTTATCAATAACTTTAAGCCAATTGATTTAATCTTGATATTGTATGTGAGGAAAAGATAAGACAGTATAAAAACTTGGCATCTGTGTTTGAAAACAACTTTAGCTAGTCTGTTTACCTACATAGATACCAATTAATTCCCAAACTGGAAGCAGAATAGCAGTTTAAGATTATTTATCTAGGGCAGGAAATATGTTTTAAGTATTAACATATCTATAAGCAATGAACTTTCTTTTTTTTTTTCTTTTTTTTTTTGGTTTTTCGAGGTAGAGTCTCACTCTGGTCCAGGCTGACCTGGAATTAACTCTGTCATCTCAGGGTGGCCTTGAACTCATGGCAATCCTCCTACCTCTGCCTCCTGAGTGCTGGGATTAAAGGTGTGCGCCACCACACCCAGCTAGCAATGAACTTTCTTAAATAAAACCTTGACTGAGACTGATTATACATAGCTTAAGAATAAAATCAAACCTGGTCATTGTTGAGTTAACCTAGCCTGATTTTAACATACATTAGAGACACTATGACAGACACAAAGTAATTGCTTAAATAAGTACCTTTTACCATTGAACAATTTTATGGCTTAATTAAAGAAATATTTATGATTATTATATAAAGCTTAGACAAACTATATGAGAATTGTTTGTATATCACAGTTTTCTCCAGGACATGTGGAGCTTTCTCAGTTTCCTAAGAACAAAGTCACAATGGCTAAGTCACCTTTTATAAGACTTACGTTATAACTTCAGTGATAACCATTCAATATGAACAAGACAGGAACCATTTTAAAATTACAGGGTTTTAGGGCTGGAGAGATGGCTTAGCGGTTAATGCTTGCCTGTGAAGCCTAAGGACCCCGGTTCGAGGCTCGGTTCCCCAGGTCCCACGTTAGCCAGGTACACAAGGGGGGCGCATGTGTCTGGAGTTCTTTGCAGAGGCTGGAAGCCCTAGCGTGCCCATTCTCTCTCTCTCCCTCTATCTGTCTTTCTCTCTGTGTCTGTCGCTCTCAAATAAATAAATAAATAAATTTAAAATTACAGGGTTTTAGCTAGGCATGGAAGTATATGCTTTTAATCTCAACACTTGGGAGGCAGAGGCAGGATCACTCTGAGCTTGAGGCCAGCCTGGGACTACAGAGTGAGTTCCAGGTCAGCCTTAGCTATAGGGAGACCCCTACCTCAAAGAAGTAAATAAATGAAAATTACCCTATATTGCTGAAGACTCCACATACCTGGGCTGCAAGGCCACTGAGAAATCCTGCTGGAACTGAGCTGATAACCTCCTCCATGTAGACCAGCTGACAGAAAGCTGGAAGAAGCCAAATATGTTACTATATAATAGAGATTTCTCATTTATTTTGAATTCTGTCAGCAGATCTTTTGTTCATAGTTTACTTTCTGTAGCCTCATGTGCCTTAAATATGTGAACTCTATTTTTTGTCAATATCAGACTTTTCCAGATATCAGAATATTATAATCTGGTTTATGCAAAATTGATATTTGGCTATCAATAAGCAAAACTGTTCAGCTGAACCAATCAGTAATGATAGAATATAAAAGAAAATCTATAACTATTTAAATCTTAATGAACTCTATAATTTTGCCTGTAGCACTTTGGTAAACTTACTCTATAATGACATAAGTTAAATCTAAAGTATTAAGACTGACTGTTGGAAGAATTGAGGAGGAGTCCCAAGCGTATGGCAGATAAAGGCTTTTCAGTGTCTCCAAATGTGGCCTACTTGACTTATAGAACAGGAAAAGAGAGTAAACAATTCCTCTGTGAGATTTTTTGAGGCAGGGTTTTAGATACAATAACCTGAGAAAAGAATTAAATATTAATGAGCCAATTTTAACCTTAAGATTTGGTTAAAAGGTTGACAAATAGAGGGCCCTAGCTAACCTGGTTGAGTCCTCTAAAGTCAGTGTTTTACAACGATTGTCACAAGCAGATTAACATCAGTGAGTTAAGTTTTCAGTTTATAACCTGAATACCATAGCAATGTGCTACCAGCCAGGGCCATCCTTTGTTGGTCTGATGTATGTCCTAGGTTAATAGTTATTTTATATCTCAAGTCTCTAATCTGTTCAAGTACTTCGGAAAGAATGTAACAGCCAAAGGAAGGGTAGGACTCCTTACAAGCGTGCTCCTCCATACACAAAATGGCTTGTATATCCAGATCTCACAGTGACTGACACTACCTACACAAGGCCATCATAATAGAAGGAAAAGATGATGACATAAAAATAAAAAAGAGACTGATTGCGAGGGGGAGGGGAGATGATGGAGAGTGGAAGTTCAAAGGGGCAAGTAGAGGAGGGTAGGGAATTATGGGATATTGTTTACAATCACAGAAGTTGTTAATTATAAAAAAAAATTAGGAAAAAGTAAATAAGTAAATGAGATATTTTAAAAAGATTTAGTTAATTAACTTTGTCTTTAATCTAATGTTTAAGTTTATTTATATTTTCATTTATATACTTTTACTTTACAATCTATGTAACCACTCTGTGAGAATCTTTTTCATCAAATATTTAATATCCAACATATTAAGTTTCCCCTCCAGTTTATTTTCTTTCATCAATTTATCTTATAGTTATCAATAAAAACTTTTATTGTCCTTACCACAAGACTTTTTTTTTTTTCAAGGTATGGTCTCACTTTGGTCTAGGCTGACCTGGAATTAACTCTGTAGTCTCAGGGTGGCCTTGAACTCATGGCAATTCTCCTACCTCTGCCTGCTGAGTGCTGGGATTAAAGGTGCGCGCCACCACACCCAGCCACAAGACTTTTAATATGACCATTTAAGGTTTTTTTTTTTTTCTCAAAAGGCTTTCTGAATTAGCTATTTATAGAATAGATCATATCTGATTTATATCACTTACCCAGAATATCCTGAATCATATATTTAAAAAATATGAAAGCAGACTTGAACATTATTAGAAATTTTCTGGCAAACTCATTGTTGAGTACTTCTAAATTTACATTTAAATCTTGAGGCTATTGTCTGTTAGTAGTCCCATAGAAGCATAGTGAGATAAAGTAAACTTAAAAACAGTTGCAAATTTCTTAAGCAATTTGGGACTCACCCATCAGCATGCTTGGGCCAGGATCCTGAGATTCCTTGCGCCTGTAACCCCTGGCTCTGCAAGGCAGGGAAGCTAAGAGCCAAAAGGGATTCTCCTAGGGACAGCACAGACGCCATAGAGGTCTGTCTTTCCTCTTCGTCCAAGAGTGAGCCTTGTGTGTTAGGCTCCCCTCTTACTCCCAGGACTACCTGGCCATCTGCGGATTAAGCCCTTCAGAGGAAAGCATTAGGTGACACATTGCAGGTGCCTGTTCATGTGTGGTCTCCTACTTTTATCTTTGTTATGGAGAACTGCCCCAGCCACAGCATGTGAGAGCAAGATAGGTTTTTATTTTTATTTTTTTTAAATAATTTTATTTATTTATTTGAGAGCGACAGACACAGAGAGAAAGACAGATAGAGGGAGAGAGAGAGAATGGGCGCGCCAGGGCTTCCAGTCTCTGCAAACGAACTCCAGACGCGTGAGCCCCCTTATGCATCTGGCTAATGTGGGACCTGGG
This sequence comes from Jaculus jaculus, assembly GCF_020740685.1. Classification (NCBI taxonomy): domain Eukaryota; kingdom Metazoa; phylum Chordata; class Mammalia; order Rodentia; family Dipodidae; genus Jaculus; species Jaculus jaculus. The sequence continues at coordinate 64,758,152 of NC_059104.1, read as the reverse complement.
GAACCAAGCCTTGAACTGGGGTCCTTAGGCTTCACAGGCAAGCGCTTAACCGCTAAGCCATCTCTCCAGCCCAGGTTTTTTTTTTTAATCCCTAGGTTCTAGCATCTGCCTGGAATTGACCAAAAACTTAATTATTTTTTATCTACTTTTTGCCCCTGGGGAACATAGTGGGACAACCTAATCTCCCCTCCACTCCCGGCCCTTTCCCCCTAAAATTCCACGGATAGTTTTTGACTTCTCTTAGGGCTACATGGTAGCTTTCTGATCCTGTCATTTTATACTTTTTAAGAGTAGGAGAATCTTAAGCTGGGTGTGATGGCACATGCCTTTAATCCCAGCACTTGGGAGGCAGAGGTAGGAGGATCTCCATGAGTTCAAGGTTACCCTGAGACTACATAGAATTCCAGGTCAGCCTGAGCTAGAGTGAAACAACAACAAAGGAGTAGGAGAATCTTGCAATTTATTTTTGCTTGCCTATGATTTTACTTACTTTCAGTGTTCCTTCTGGGGGATACGCAACAGTAAAAGTTGGCCATGCAGTCTAGGACAGTGGCCTTGTTGGAGGACATCCTCCACAATGAATTTTCCACTATGTTGGTGCTGTATAATACACACGAAGCCTTATCATTCTGCAGCCTTAGGGCTATGAGCCACACATACACTCATATATACACACATTCATTCTAAGTGTACTTTTCAGACTCCAGACACATTTCCCCTCACACATTCATTCATTTATTCAGAAGGCATGCATTCCCATTTTAAATCCCTATTTTATTTATAATTCGAGACCAAAACTAAGCCTTGAAATTACTTCAAGTATAATTTAGGTTTCATATTCAGGATTTTCTAAACCAAAACTTGATTAGTCTCAGTTCCAATTTTTAATTTCCAATTTTCAATTAACCTGGGGTGATCAAGGTGTCCAGGTCACCCAAGGGCAAACTGTGACTTGATACATAGTTCCTAGGAGGATCCAAAAATGTTAACTGCAAAAGGACAAAACAAACACTAAATAGAAGGACAAGGACACAAAGAACAAATGAAAGACAAACAACAGGCACAATCAAATGATCTATGGGCCCCAAACCCAGAACCAAGTAGACAATACGACACCTCACTATTGCCTAGAACGAGGACCAAGTAGACAATGTGGGCTCCACAGTTGTCCTGAACCAGGTGGGCAGTGCAATGACTTGCAATTGCTCTGGACAGGAGTGTGCATATGCCTCATAGGCTGTTCACCTTGCCTGTCCATGGAGCAGAGAGTGTGTCCGGGGCTTTGGAACATCTTCAAGGTGTGCACCCCTGGGAGCAATGCTTCAGTCCCAGAGGCTCAGGGAGAAGGGTCTGGCTTTTAAATTTGGGTTGGGGGGGTCTCCATCTTACTGGGACCTCCATCATATTAATTCAGGATTCACGAGAATTAGGATCACCAACTACAAATTATGGCCAAATTGAAGCAAGCTTTTAATTGTGCACAATAGAGCCCATGCAGCAGCTGCCTCCCTAAGGCGGGGTTGTAAAGAACAGCCCTGAGTCAGTTCTCAGGCTGTTTTTCTAGGGCAGAACCATAGAAATCACAGGGTACGGGGTTTTCAGAGGCAAGCAAAACATGGACTAGCCATTAGAGTTAAACTACCTCCTTGAATGTTATAAATACACAATCATGGAAACAGTAGCCAGGGGCCAATTTGTGGCCCCAGCTCAGAAACTTAAGTCATTATATCAAAATGGCTCTTGATGTTAAAATAGAGTCAGGCCAGGCGTGGTGGCGCACACCTTTAATCCCAGCACTTGGAACATAGAGGATTGCTATGAGTGCAAGGCCACTCTGAGACTAATAGTGAATTTCAGGTCAGCCTGGGCTAGAGGGAGACCCTACCTCAAAAAAACCGAAAACCAACAAAAATAAATAAATAAACAAAATGGAGTTAGGTTAGCTCTTTAACATATATGCAATATCATTAAGTTGGTTTCCTGTGTTCTCTTGGGATTACTTCAGGAATTGGTTTTCTTCTTTGATTCCTTTGATTTCTTTGAGTATAGATATAATCATTTTTTTTTTTTTTGAAATCTTTGTCAGGCATTTCATCTAAAGCAGTCTCACTGGAAGTCATTTCTGACGGATTTATAATTTTTGGTGGGATTATATTATCTTGATTTTTTGTTTCTTGTAGTATATGGTCAAGATTTTTGCATTTTGAGTTAATTGGGCACTTGGGTTTTCTAATTATCTACAGTGATCTCAGCCGTATAAATCTGAGTAGGTGTCAGGTGTAGCTTTTATACTCCAAGGGAAACAGCAGAAGTGACCATACATGTTGAGTTTGCCTGCTATTCAAGTGTTGTAGTAGTCTGGGTGAAGTAAATTACCAGCAAATTCTAAAATTCAACTAAGCAATATAAACATTCAATCAAAACCAGCATAGAGTATCTATACAAGTGTGGGGATTAAACTAAATAGATAATCTAGTAAAGTCAAAGTCGCTAAGGGCACGTTTGCCCCACACCCTAATCCTGTCTTTTGGGAGGTTGCAATTTCTAGTCTGAAACCAGTTCCAAGTCAGCCTGGGGCCAGTCAGTCCCTGGCCCCAGTAGTGGCTTAAGAAAAAGACAAAAGCCCTAAAAATCAGGAAACCTCAAAGGCAGTAATAGTCAACACCAAAATACAGCTTACTTGCGAATGGTAAACCCAACCAAGAGTATATCAGCCAACTGTAATATATAACCTTTCCTGACATGGACAGAGATTAGGACTTCCAGTGCAGGTCTGTGTGTCTGGCTTTGTATAATGAGGCCCTGTTACCTTTTTGGATGGCTTCCAATCTCACCAACGCTGAGTGCCCACCTCGATCCCTCTCAGTGCCGGGCTGCTGGGGGGAATGAGTTCTCCAGATGTTCATGGCCCTGACGGTTGGGGGACGGGGGACTTTGCAGGGTGCCTAGAGTCATACTGGAGCTGCTCAGCTGGTCCTATTTGTATCTTCTTCAGTAGCTGCTCAGCTAGTCTCTGCTGTCTTCCCTTTCGGGTTTCTTGCCTTTCCGAGGAGGCTGATGAGTGGAAGATCCCCTCCCTTGCTTCTGCTCCTGCTGCTCTGTGCTGCCTGCGGGGCGGGCTCGTGCATCTGGGCTGCTGGTGCCTCTGCGGGATTCTGGCCAGTTTCCACCTTTCTGGAAGAGCTTGGTCTCTCCTGCTTCTCACTGTAGTTGATGATAACTTATACACCTTCACTTTTCAGTACAAGAGTGTATTTTGCTGTGTTTCTGTTTATTTCCCTCCCTAGGCTGCTTTGGTGTGGCTAGTATGCCGCCATCTTACCCAGAAGTCTGTTTTTTTTTTTTTTTTTTTTGAGGTACAGTTTAACTCTAACCCAGGTTGACCTGGAGTAGGCTACTTTTTTTACACTAGTGTTATAGAAAACATCATAGTGGTACTATTTTAAAGTATTTTTTATTTCTTTGTAAGCAGAGATAGAAACAGAGAGAGAGAAAAAAAAAAAGGTGAGAGAGAAAGAATGGGTGTAACAGGGCCTCTTTTCACTGCAAACAAATTCCATATACATGTGACACTGCATTTGGCTTTACATGGGTACTGGGGAATCGAACCTGGACTGTCAGGCTTTGCAAGCAAGCATTTTTAACAGCTGAGCCATCTTCCCAGCCCAGTTGTGACACTATTAAGAGAACACTTAAAAAAATGAAAAAAAAAAAAAAACAAGACAGAATACATTACCATAGTTCAAACAGTTTATTCAATTTTAATAAAGCTTACATGAACTAGAAATCAGATTCTTTTCCCATTAAAACCATATGCTTCATCAAAATTAGCAGATCAAGAAAATATTTACAGTTTGAATTTAGATTTTATTAACTATTTACAGGATTCTGCTTAGCATCCTAAGAACCAGTGCTTTAAGCATTGCAAAATGATAATACTCCATTAGGGTGGTTATGATGATCTCAGACTTTTCACTTTCCAGTGATTATCTGTTTCTTTAAATATATTTTATTTATTTGAGAGAGACAGAGAGAGAGAGAGAATGGATGTGCCAGGGCCTCTAGCCACTGCAAAGGAACTCCAGATACATGTGCCCCCTTGTGCATCTGGCTTACGTGGGTCCTGGAGAATTGAACTGGGATCTTTTGGCTTTGCAGGCAAATGCCTTAACCGCTAAGCCATTTTTTTTTTTTTTTTTGGTTTTTTGAGGTAGGGTCTCACTCTAGCCCAGGCTAACCTGGAATTCACTATGGAGTCTCAGGGTGGCCTCAAACTCATAGCAATCCTCCTACCTCTGCCTCCCAAGTGCTTGGATTAAAAATGTGTGCCACCATACCCAGCTTTATCTGATTTTTTAAAAATATATTTTATTTATTTATTTGAAAGACAGAGAAAAAGGCAGATATATAGAGAGAATGGGCACACCAGGACCTATAGCCACTGCAAATGAACTTCAAATGCATGTACCACTGGGTGCATCTGACTTATGCAGGTACTGGGGAATCAAACCTGGGTCCTTAGGCTTTACAGGTAAGCGCCTTAATTGCTATCAATGAATCAACTAAAAACAATTAAATATATAATTGGATCATTTCAAAGCAAAGTTCCAAGACTCAGGGAGCTTTGAAGAGACCATGAAGTCATGAGATGACCCAGAGGACCTTATTTCTGTCTTAAAAATTACACAAAAAAAATCCTGAGTGCCAAGACAATCAAACTGACTACAAGAAGGACAACTGCATTCTCTGTATTTTTAAGTAAATGTGTATTCACTCGTGTAGTTTGGAAGAGAAACTGAACACTTTCAAATGCACAGATTTACAGAAAGGACATGACACACTCATTCTGGGGCAGGGTGTGCCTGATGAAAAGGTCCAGGCTGTGGTGGAGATTCAGTGGACAGTCCCAACAAGATATAAGAAGAAATCTGTGAGACACTTTAAAAATTGGAGGGTTGAACTCTCAAAAAGCCAAGGGTACACGCAATGCTCTATTTTACATGAAACACATTGAATTTATATTGACACATGACTTTAAGGGATACACTGAACAAAGTAAATCTGTATGCTTTTAAAGTTATTCTCTAGCAGGTATAATGGTGGACAGATAAAAAAGTATTAAACTTTCCTTCGTTGCACAAGGAGATTCCCCCGTTATACAAATGAGAGGATTCAGTAAGTTGGAACATATTTCTAAGCTTCTATTTTCCTTTAAAATCACACTTGAATATTGATGTAGGTTTTGCACTATTATAAACCATAAAGATGGTGAGACGTGACCTCAGTTCTTATACAGTCCTTAGTTACCGTAACAAACTTGTCAGATGGGGCAATGAATGCGTAGTGTACAGGATTCAACTAAGCTTAGAGAGGGCCTTCCAAAGCAATGAATCTTTTAACTATGATCTTGTTTAACACAAAGAACAGCCAGCAAACCTCCTTTCTTCACTCATTAAAAGAGTGTGTAAAATAAATAAATAGCCGGGCATGGTGGCACACATCTTTAATCCCAGCACTTGGGAGGCAGAGGTAGTAGGATCACTGTGAGTTCAAGGCCATCCTGAGACTACATAGTGAATTCCAGGTCAGCCTGAGCTAGTCAGACCCTGCCTTGAAAAACAAACAAAACAACAGCAAAAAAGCACTTAAAAGTGTGTTTGCATGTGATATGTTGCAGTGTTCCTTGCATGTGCAACCTTGTGCATCTGGCTTACATGGGTTCTAGGGATTCAAACCTGGGTCCTCAGGCTTCATAGGCAAACACCCTAACTGCTAAGCCATCTCTCCAGCCCACATTTGGCATTTTTAATAGCAATGCCCTGTTAGGTTATTATGAAGACAAAGGTATTTTTCTAGTAATATACACTTTTCATTCCAGAAGGCCAACTTTTCAACAACACAATTTATTATAAAAATATAGCTTTTTAATCTACTTTATTGTAAGAGGAAATATATTTGAGTACATAATTATGACAGATAGAGTATCAGAAAGGTCCAGTCTGATCAGCATGAGTGTAACTCACTGGAATGTACTTACTTATAAGAACATATTGCCTTTGCCATGTGCAAATCGGGTGTTGAGTTCTCTGGATTTCTTAATGAGGGCTTTTTTCTGAGCTTCATCAAACCGGTTTACCTTGAGATCTTTATCACGGTCAAATGGCATTCTCTCATGGGGCTTACTTTTATCTTCAGCGGCCTTGTTCTTTAACTTCTTATGATGAATGTCCATAAGTGATTCTGATCGCTTTGATTCCTAAAGAAAGTGGGAGAGCAGAAATAAAGCTAGTGCCTGTGGACGATGAGTGAAGCAGAACACAACTGTGCACACACTGAGAGAGAACCGCAAACCCCAAAGGCTTTTCTACATCTGAGACATCAGCTACGAAGAAAATGTTACCAGAGGCAGATAATTAAATGAGGATATCTATTAACTACATGCAGTGCAGTTCTAAAAAGAAACAAATTTATTATGATGATTAAGTAGCGATAATTAAGAGTATGAGCCACGAAGATGGGTGTGAAAGAAACTCATTTTATCCTCAGTTTACAGAAGAAGCCTCAGCAGTAGGGAGAGAAGGCACTGACTGGTGGAAGGAAAACAAGTGTGACAGGTAAACAAAGGGCACAGAAGAGGTACAATTCAGGGGCTGTGCAGAGGTGACATGTGCCAGAGCTCAGAGCACTTTTATTCCACTTGCCTCCCTCGTGTTTTGCTTGCCTCCTAGCTAGCAAAGGTGATGGCATATTCAGATACATCATTTTCAGACATGGTCTCTGCAAAGGCCATGAGTTTAATCAATTAGGGATTTGCTGTAGACCTCTGAGAAGAATGGCGTGGGAGTGAGGAAGCAGAAGACTAGATGCAGGCAGTGTAGACCAGCAGCTCCAGAGCTGGGACCATACAGTGGAGTCCATGGGTTATTTAAGTGTAATTTTGTTTTAAAAAATTTTAAATTTATTTGCAAGCATACAGACAGAAAGATCACAGACTGAGACACACACACACACACATACATGGAGAGAGATGCGGGCAGATACTGAGAGAGAGAATATGGGCACACCAGGGCTTCTATGGCCATTGAAAATGAACTCCAGACACATGCACTACTTTGTGCACCTGGCATATGTGGGTATTTGGGAACTGAACCCAGGTTGTTAGGCTTTGCAGGCAAGTGCCTTAACTGCTGAGCCATTTAAACAGCCCAAGTGTGAATGATTTTAAGACTTATTCACAATGACTGTCAACTTTTTCATTTCATTTATCTTAAAACTGATTTTCCCTGTAAAGCGCCAGTGAAAGCATGCTTTCCTTTATAACTCTGAAGTAACTCTGGAAATATTGTTTGTGAGAACACAATCTCCTGGCTACCTAACAGAAAAATCTGAAGTAGTGGTATGAATGAAGCTTCCTTTAATCAAGGATGATCAACCCAGGTGGGCTTTGTGTCCTTCCTTCTGTGTCTTAAACATGTATTTCTTTGGGCACAGTAGTTAAGGCACTTGCCTGCAAAGCCTAAGGGCCTGGGTTCGATTTCCCAGTACCTACATAAAGCCAGCTGCACAAGTGACACATGTATCTGGAGTATGTTTGCAGAGGCTAGAGGTCCTGGCAAGCCCATTCTTTCTCTTGTTCTCTTTGCAAGTAAATATACATATTATTAAAAAAATGTATTTGTCCTCTTATTTACTAACAGTCACATCCTTTAAATGCCCTCCCTATGTTAAAATATGCAAGAGCAGGGCTGTAGAGATGGCTTAGCAGCTCAGATGCTTAACTGAAAAGCCAAAGGACCTAGGTTGATTTGCCAGTACCAACATAAAGCCAAATACGCAAGATGGTGCATGCATCTGGAGTCCCTCTGCAGTGCTAAAGGTCCTGGTACACCCATTCTCTTTGTTTATCTCTCTCTCTCTGCTTGCAAATAAAATTAAAATAAAGTTCAGTTTAACAAAAATATGCAAGGACAAAGAAGAGAAGAGAGCTCCATGAACATACAAGGCAATGGCAAACAAGGCCGAGGATGGGTGAACATGGTGGCATACGTCGGTCATCCCGGTACTTAGGAAGCAGCCTGATCTACAGAGATATCCAGTCCTGAAAAACCATCAGAAAACCAAAACTAAAACTACAACAAAGGAAGGAAGGAGGAAGGGGAGGAGGAGGGAGGTAGTGAGGAATGGTGGTTACTGGTGGCAGGATTGTATTTCATCTACAAGACACATTCACGGTACCTACTGTAGAATTAAAAGTTTCAGAGGAATGATCAATAACACATTTATTTAAATGGAAAAAAAGTAAGGTTAGGCTTTCTCACAGAAAGCAAGTCTAATTTGCTAATCTCACAATAACAAATTACTTTTCCAATAAGGTTATACAGTAGACATTTCCAGTAAATTGGATGAGCTCAATCTGGAGCTGTAAAAAAAATTCAAACTAATTAAATAACTTTTTGAGGCAGTCTCATGTATGTGGTAGTTTGAATAGAAGGCCCCCAATATATTCAGTTTTTTATTTGTTTGTAGTTTGCATCTGCAGCCACCTGGTTGGAGGTAGTGTCACTAGATGGATCTTAAGGTGTAGTGGTGGGTTTCAGAGTTCAAACTAAAGGTATGCAAAGTGTGCCTAGCTGGAGCTTCTGAAGTGTGCTGTGGCTTTTGGCTTTTTGGCTTGTGTTTCTCTCTCTGCTTGGTCCTGTGAAAGCAGGCCAGCTTCTTCTGCCATTATGGAACTTCCACTGGATCTTTAAACTTCAATAAATCCTTTCCTCCATAACTGTGCTTGGTCTGGAAGTTCATCTCAGCAAACCTGAAGCTGTCTGCTACATGTAGCATAGATGTGCCTTGAATTTTTTTTTTTCCTAAAAATTTATTTATTTGTTTATTTATTTGAGAGCGACAGACACAGAGAGAAAGACAGATAGAGGGAGAGAGAGAGAAAATGGGCATGCCAAGGCTTCCAGCCTCTGCAAACGAATTCCAGACACGTGCGTCCCCTTGTGCATCTGGCTAACGTGGGACATGGGGAACCGAGCCTCAAACTGGGGTCCTTAGGCTTCACAGGCAAGCGCTTAACCGCTAAGCCATCTCTCCAGCCCGGGCCTTGAATTTTTATTTTATTTTATTTTTTTCTGAGGTAGGGTCTTGCTCTAGCCCAGGCTGATCTGGAATTCACTATGTAGTCTCAGGATGGCCTTGAACTCATAGTGTTCTCCTACCTCTGCCTCCCAAATTCTGGGAATAAAGGTGTGCGCCACCATGCCCGGCTGTCCTTGACCTTTTGATCCTCCTGCTCCCACCTCATAAGTGCTGAGATTACAGGTGTGAGCCACAGGCCCTGAATAGATATATAAGGTTTTAGCAGAATGTACATTAGTCATGAATTGTAAAATAGTAGGAGTCATATAACAATTTCCAAGCATTGTGTGAGGGAGGAGCAATTGAGCAAAGAATTTTGTACAGTGTCGGGTACACAAGAATAACTTGATAACGCTATTAGATTTACCAACCATTTACTCCTTTTCATCCTAACAACAGCTCTATAAATAATGTTATAACTCCCATTAGAGATTTAGAAAGAAGGAATGAGAAAACAAGAGACCAATATGAAGAGATCCTAACATGTTGATGGTTGAAAATTCAATAGATCATTAGCATAATTGTTGCAAAAGCTCAATGGGAAGTTTAAGAATTATTGTCCACAGGATATAATGACATCATTATAACATAATATGTTCCATTTCCATTTTCTTCTTTTTCTTTTCTTAACTATTAGAAACTGTGAAACAGGGGCTGGGAATATGGTTCAGTGATTAAAAGTGTTTGCTTGCAAAGCCTGCAAGCCTGGGTTCAATTCCTAAGCCAACCTACAAGCCAGATGCAAAAGTGGCCCACAAATATCTGGCATTTGTTTGCAGCAGCAAAAGGCCCTGGATTGCCTCCCTGACATTTGCGTACACATGAGCAATAAAAAGAAAACAAACAAGCAAACAAACAAAAAAACCATGAGAATAACAAGTACTGCTGCTGCCGGGCCTTACCACAGCAGCAAGGGCCATCCCCCAAGATCAGGAATGGCAGGGTCTGTCACTAAGGGACTGAATTAAATCAACATTTTAATTTTTATATTATATTAGTGAAATACAATTATGATTATATATTAATATTTATTAAATATTTAATGATTATCAAAATCTATATTGGATATTATTTTGATTAATGGAAATGGCAACTTTATGTAGAAGGAGAAATGTATTAACAATTAAACACTTAGACACAGAAAACTGAAAAATAACTTTCCAACCTCAAATTCAAGTGCATATTTTTGTGGCAGAAATGTGATTCACCAATGTCACTGAATTTCTAAGTAGAAAAATGAATAACTGTAGAAGACAAAGCATGAGATTTTCAATTCAAGGAGAAAAAAAAATGATGAAATAAAAATTTCAGAACTAGGGCTCTGAGTTGCACATCTGCTGGATCATTTGTGTTCATATCTTTTCTTTTTAATTATTTTTTGTTCGTTATTTATTTATTTGAGAGCGATAGACATAGAGAGAAAGACAGATAGAGGGAGAGAGAGAGAATGGGCGCGCCAGGGCCTCCAGCCAATGCAACCGAACTCCAGACGCATGCGCCCCCTTGTGCATCTGGCTAACGTGGGACCTGGAGAACCGAGCCTCGAACCAGGGTCCTTAGGCTTCATAGGCAAGCGCTTTACCGCTAAGCCATCTCTCCAGCCCATGTGTTCATATCTTTGTTTTTAAAAATATTTTTATTTATTTGTTTGAGAAAGAGAAAAAGAGGGAGGGAGGGAGGGAGGGAGAAAGGGAGAAAGAAAGAGGGAAGGAGAGAATGGCCATGCCAGGCCTCCAGCCTCTGCAAATGAACTCTAGATGCACGCACCCCCTTGTGCATCTGGCTTACGTGGGTCCTGGGGAATCAATCTGGGTCCTTTGGCTTTGAGGGCAAGCACCTTCCCTACAGGCCCTCTTTTTTAAATTTTTTTTATTTTTGAGATAGGGTCTCACTCTAGCCCAGGCTAACCTCAGGTGCCTCGAGGGTGCAGGGATTAAAGGTGTACACCAACACACCCGGCCCCCTCTTGGTATCCTCCCCACTCCCCAGTATTTTTAACAAGCTTCCCAGAGGACTAACTTAGCATGGAACTCACTGATCTAGCTCCACACCTTATTCAATGGCAATTTCCTGGACATTTCCTTTACAGACTCCCTGGTGGGCCAGTAGCCATTTCTGTTTGCTCAATACCTCTGCTGCCATGGAGTACATCCCCAGACTCAAGAGTCCTAGCTGACCTGTATTCAGTGTTCATGTGTCTTTCAGTGACTGAAATTGATATAGTATTGATGATTCCATCTGAAAATATTCCACACAGCAGCCAATATGCAAAAAGTTATCCCCCACCCCCACCCCAAGGTAGAGTCTTACTTTATTTAGCCCAGGCTGACCTGGACTTCACTCAGGCTGGCCTCAAACTCACAGCTATCCTCTACCTCCTGAGTGCTGGGATTAAAGGCATGCAACACATGCTTGGCAGGGTGGGGTGGGGGGAGAGGAAGAGAAAGAATATACCAGGGCCTCTAGCCCCTGCAAATGAACTCCAGATTCATGCACCACTTTGTGCATCTGGTTTATGTGGGTACCAGGGAACTGAACTCTGGTCATTAGGCTTTGCAAACAAGTGCTTTAACCATTCAGCCATCTCTCCAGCCCTACAAGTTACGTTTTTAATATTTTTATTTATTTATTTGCAAGGAGAGAGGAAGAAAAAGAGAGAGGGAGAGAGAGAGAGAGATGGACGGAGGGAGGATGGGTATGCCAGGGCTGCTTCTGGTACAAACAAACTCCAGACATATGTGCCACTTTGTGCATCTGGCTTTACATGGGTACTATGTACTTCTGTAAAAACATAATGGCTTAGCACTATTTCTTTACATTTTTTTCCTAGCTGTCTCTGTATCCATGTCAGGCTGACCTGGAACTCACTCTGTAGTCTCAGGCTGGCCTTGAACTCATGGCAATTCTCTTACCTTTGTTCCTGAGTTCTGGGCTTAAAGGCTACCACACCCAGACTGGAAATGAGATTTCATAACAGTTGTTGCACATGTAGTACTGTTAGTCTGGCTTAGCCGAACTTATACACTGTGACACACAGGTCACTAATGTTAAGGTATAAGAAATTATAGGCAAGTGTGGTGGCTCACACCTATAATCCCAGTACTAGAATATTGAAGTAGATGGATCACTGTGAGTTTAAGGCCAACTGGTACTACATAGAGTTCCAGGTCAGTCTTGACTAGAGTGAGATACTGCCTCAAAAAAACAAAAACAAACAAACAAACAAAAAATATCTATGTATATATGAAACACCGAGGAACTGTATTATTAAAAAAAAGACAGGGATGCAAGTGTACAATGTTGCATATATGCATACAAGGGGGCACATGCACCTGAAGTTCGATTGCAGTGGCTGAAGGCTCTGGAGTACCAATTCTTTCCTTTCCTTTCTCCCCACCTCAATCACATTAAAAAAGGAAAAGCAGAGGGGGAGGTATTACCATGGGATATTTTTTATAATTAGGGAAAATGTTAATAAAAATTGTGAAAAAAATAAAAATTAAAAAAAAAAAAAAGGAAAAGCAGAAAGAGCTGGGTGTGGTGGAGCAAACCTTTAATCCCAGCATGGCAGAGGTAGGAGGAATGCCTTCAAAAACAAAACATGGGAGACTTCCGGCCAAGATGGCGACCACCTAGCTGCATTCCAGATACCAGGGAAAGAAAGGCAAGAAATTAAGGGCTATCAGGGTCGTTTTACCAGTGGGAGGGCACAGAGTGGGGAAAAACAGGGAAGCACACATCCCCGCGCCCCGAGTACTTTCCATGATATAGGAATGGAAAAAGACTTCCTGAACAAAACCCCAGTGGCTCAAGTTCTTAAACAGTCACTCAACCAATGGGATCATATGAAGCTGAAGAGTTTCTTTACAGACAAGCATATAATAAGCAAAGCCAATAGAATGCCCACAGAATGGGAGAAAATATTTGCAGGTTATCCAACTGATAGAGGCCTTATCTCTAGAATTTACAAAGAACTCAAAAGTCTAAACAATAAGAAGACAAATACCCCACTCACAAAATGGGGCACAGAGTTGAACAGGCAATTCACAGAGGAAGATATAGAAATGGCAAACACACACTTAAGAAAATGTTCATCATCCCTAATCATCAGAGAAATACAAATTAAAACAACTATGAGATTCCACCTTACCCCACTAAGGATAGCCAACATCAAAAAGTCAAATGAAAATAAATGCTGGCGAGGATGTGGGGAAGCAGGGACACTCATTCACTGTTGGTGGGAATGCAGGATGGAACAACCACTTTGGAAAGCAATATGGAGACTCCTGAAAAAGCTGACTATAGAAATACCAACAGACCCAGTTATACCATTACTGGGCACCTACCCTAAAACCTTCAAACCACAGGCCAGAGAGATTTGCTCAACCATGTTTATAGCGGCTCAATTTGTAATAGCTAAAAGCTGGAATCAACCCAGATGCCCATCATTAGAAGAATGGATAACAAAGATGTGGTATATCTACACAATAAAATTCTATACAGCAGTAAGAAAAAAATGACACAAAGAAATTTGAGGAAACATGGTTGAACCTGGAACAGATCATTCTCAGTGAACTTACCCAATCACAGAAAAAAAATCGACACATAGTCTCACTCATCTACAACACCTAACTTGAATCTACCCAAGATACCTTACATACCCAGCAAGCACCTCATGGACTAGACAATAGGATGGATGGGAGGACAGGGAGGGCATCGAAGGGTGGAAAACAGTAATCTGGACCCAAATGGCAATGGTACCATGAAATTCTACTTCCTAAAAGACAGACCAAATGGCTGAACCTTCACTAGACCCTTACAGGAAACACCTGAACCACAAGACACTGGAGAGGGTAGGATCAAGACTAACCTAAATCTTCTACATCTTCCCTCCCTCCCTCTCCCCCCCCCCTCCTCTCTAACTCATGTATATTAGTTATGTTTTTCCTCAATTTCTTAGTGGACACTGACCTGTAACCCCCACTTCCAGCTTGGGGCTACCATCCACAATGAGCTTTTGATCAGAGAAACCTACAAGGTTTCCCAAAACAATGACAGACTTCTGTCAGAGTACTTGATGACCCACCAAAGGCCAGTGGTAAGACCCTATTGCTGAAGACTCCATATGCAGCTGACACGTAAAATGGAATGGCATGGCTGGAAGCCAGGAGAGTCAGTCCCCAGACAGTCAGTGTGTTTAGTGCCAGAAGGTGCTACATGGGCGACTGGGGAAAATGACCAATATCTGTCCAAGCAACTCATTGTCTAACCTAATTAGCAACAAATAACCTGATGTGATGCCCACACAAGTGCAATAGTGGCACACAGCCATGGTGGGGAACCAACTGCTCTTGATTTGGCTAACTGATCCACTCAGTGGTACTAGACCCATAGCTGGAGCTGGGAAACAAGTCAGAACCATACCCAAACACAAGCCCACTCTACAGTATCAAGCTACCTTCAATCATGGGGTACAAGAGGGCCTACACCTATCAAACTGTCTATCAAAAAAGTAAGTGTTATCTCAATTTTCCGGGTGCTAACTTACTCTCTGTTGGAGAATCTGCTTCTCTTTTTCAGATAGATGCAGATCCTAAGGAGAGAGCTGCCCCAACATACCTCAAAAGGGGCCCAACTGAAACTAAGGACAATTGGCAAAACAAGCAAGGGTGATGTTTTCCTGTGAACTGGATACCAGCACAAAGGGGAAGGAGACCAACGCAGAGAAAACTCAACTCCTACCAAATCAGAGAGCCAGAGCCTCAGAGGTCCCCAACACCTCAGCACTGAAGCAGACCAAAAATGAACCCAACATGGCTCAGGGAAATTTTGCGGAAGTGGGGGCGGAAAGAAAGTCAGAGTCACATGTTGGGTCATGATTTGCAGAGACATTTATCATACCAATAACTGGGGGCTAACTCCACAATGCACGACCCATTTACATCAACAAGGATGGTCCAATGGGAGGGGGTAGATCACAGATGAGCCTAAACAATGGTACCAAACTGCCTGTATTTGCTGAAAAGAAAACTAATAAATTAAATTAAAAAAAAAAACAACATAACACAACACAATACAACAAAACAAAACAAAACAAAACAACAAACAACAAAAACAAAGAAACCAACACAATGAGGGGAGTCAATTCACTAAAAATCCTAAATTGAAAGCAAATTTGTGTGGAAATAAATTTGCTTAATGGCCAGCTTATTGACTGATTATAGTTATTCATTCAATTAAGATGCTTATGGGGGGCTGAGAGATGGTTTAGTGGTTAGGCGTTTGCCTATGAAGCCTAAGGATTCTGGTTCAAGGCTTGATTCCCCAGGACCCAAGTTAGCCAGATGCACAAGGGGGCGCACGTGTCTGGAGTTCGTTTGCAGTGGCTAGAGACCCTGGCGTGCCCATTCTCTCTCTCTCTCTCTCTCTCTCTCTCTATCTGCCTCTTTCTCTCTCTGTCTGTTGCTCTCAAATAAATAAATAACAATAAATGAAAAAAAAAGATGTTTATGGGGCTGAAGGTGTAGCTCAGTGGTAAAATGTGTGCTATATTCAATTCCCAGAAATAAAACCAAGTTTATATGCGTGTGTGTGTGTGTGTGTGTGTGTGTGTGTGTGTGTTTAACAGTTTATAAAATTTAGAGCAAATGATTTTGAATGGGACTTTTTTTAAACAACCTTTGGAAACTTATGGTTAGTTTCTGGCTATTATCCTTTATTTTGTCTTCATGATAAATTATAAAAAGTGCTTAATCCCAGCACTCGGAAGCCAGAGGTAAGAGGATTGCTGTGAGTTTGTGGCTACCCTGAGACTCCATAGTGAATTCCAGGTCAGTCTGGGCTAGACTGAGACTGTACCTCGAAAAACCAAAGAGTGCTTATTAAAAAGGGAGGGCTATAAAGTACTTTAGTCTTCAGAATATAGTAATATTTTGGCCAGGCGTGGTGGTTTATGTCTTTAATCCCAGCACTCGAGAGGCAGAGGTAGTAGGATCACTGTGAGTTCCAGGCCAGCCTGAGAGTACAAAGTGAATTCCAGGTCAGCCTGGACTACAGCAAGACCCTACTTCAAACCCTTCCCCCCACAAAAGAATATTTTGAAAAGTAAATCTCATAATGAGTAACCAGCATTTCAGCATGTTTAGGACGCAATTCTTAGATGCGTTTTAAAGTAAACGGCAGATATCATCTTGTGTCCACCTAGGTATTTTATATACACTCATTGACAGAGTTCAGTATTTGTCTAGAGTGTTGCTCATGCTGCCTCCTGGCTAAATCCTGCAGCCCTAGGCCAACAGTGATTCCAAAAATCACTCCGATTTTACCTCTTCAAACCACTTTATAAAGTGCTCTGAACGTCTGAAAGGCTGCACCTTTTTTTGTTTTTTGGTTTTCCGAGGTAGGGTCTCACTCTAGCCCAGGCTGACCTGGAATTCACTATGGAGTCTCAGGGTGGCCTCAAACTCACAGCGATCCTCCTACCTCTGCCTCCCGAGTGCTGGGATTAAAGGCGTGTGCCACCACGCCTGGCTTGATAGGCTGCATTTTTATCTTTCAGGTCTATGTGTTTTCTAGCTTCCATTTTAATTTCTTTGAACAAAATTTAATTTTTTATTTTCTCTAATTTCCAGCTAAATTATTCTGGACCAGAGAACACAGTCTGAACAATGGTGACTCTGCCTCACTGCTTACCAGTGCACCGCCAGCTTCCACCTCTCTTCCACTACGGCTACGCCTTGGTCAATTCCCAAAAATGCTTCATGTGTATTTCACCGTTTGTGGTTCCGGCTAACACATGTTCAGCAAATCAAGCTTTACACAGCTTTCATTAACTAAAGCAGAGGTAATTTTCATAAATACTTGAAGACCTTTCAGAGATCAATTGGTTCATTGATCAACATTTCTTCTTTGAGCTAGAACACTCATTAATTTTTAAGAAAGACATAAGAAAAGTAAGAAAACCAATAAGGCTGGTGATGTAGCTCAGATGTTACAGCATTTGCCTCGCATGCCAAGGCCCTGGGTTCAATCCCTAGCAGAAGTACATAAAACTGGGTGAGGTGGTGAGCACTTGTCACCCCAGCACTTGGGAGCTGCAGGCCCAGAGAACCAGCAGTTCAAGGCTGCGTAGTAAATTTGATGCCAGCCTCTGCTACATGAGATTAGCCAAGTATAGTGTGCATGCCAATAAAGAGGCGGGGGGAGAAAGATCACTTTAGAGAGCAGCCCACAGTATGTAGTGAGATCCTGGCTTAGAAAAGAAAAAGAAAAACAAAGAGAAAGAAACAGATGAGAAAGAAGAGGGGAGAAGAAGAAAGAAAAGAAAAATAAGAGGTGATATTATTTTCTTATCTTTCTCTATGATTATTTTCTTACTCACATTGTATAAGGATACTTGCTCTGCCAATCTCCTGTCTCTTCCTGACAGTACATAGTCTTCATCCTTTTCGTTGAGTGACTTCTTTGCTTCTTGTATTTCCTGAAGAATGAACATAACAACACATTATTTAAGAGAAAATAAAAAATAAATATTGCCAATTTTACTTGTATTAAGTAATAAGGGACTAAACTAAACTAGGCCTATAGAATTCCTTCCAATCAGAAATATTTATATGTTTGATAAGGGACCAGTTAGTATACTGGCCTTAGAGTTTCCTGAAAATAAGAAAACAAAATCTTACTTAACCAACTAACTGGAATAAATAACGTTTTATCTAACTCAGGATGCGTTTTGACAAACAATGACAAAATATAGGAAAATAATGCTTAAAAAGAAACTCTGCACAGTAAAAAGAAAAACAACAGTAGGACAGATAGCTAAATGGTTAAGGTGCTTGCCTGTGAAGCCTAAAGACCTAGGTTCGATTCCTCAGACCCCATATAAGCCAGATGCACAAGGTGGTGAATGCATCTGGGGTTCATTTGCAGTGGCTAGAGGCCCTGGTGTGCCCATTCTCTCTCTCAAATAAATAAGTGAATTAAAAAAAAAAAGATGCACATATAGCCAGAAAAGAGGGAATGGACTTTATTTATAGATGATGATTATCTACATAGAAAACTCCAACGAACCTACTTAAAATCCTCCCGGAACCAAGACACACAAGTATAGCATGACGCAGGGTAGAGTCACATGCAGAGTGCACCAACAGTTTGAGGGCAGCCTGAGATCACACAGTGAATTCCAGGTCAACCTGGGCTAGAGTGAGACCCTACCACAAAAACAAACAAACAAATCTATTTGCAATAGCACACATGCAAACATGACGTACTTAGGTAACATGACTGGGAAGATGGCTTAGCAGTTAAAGGTGCTTGCTTGCCAAGCCTGTTGGCCAGGGTTTAATTCTCAAGCCACCTACATAAGCCAGATAAAAAAAAAAAAAAGTGGTGTAAGTAACTGGTGTTCATTTGCAGATGCAAGAGGCCCTAGTGTGTTCATTACATGTACACACACAGGGATACACAGATACATATATGTAAATAAGTAAATAAATGAGTCAGATGAAGTGAGAAAACCTATCAAGAAGAAAATCTAACTAGGATATGGTATAAAAGTTAGTCATTAACTTTCTATAGGATTAAAGACTCCATAGCTCCGTGATGATAAACAATTGTGATATAAATGTGTAGGATTATATAGGCTGTAATATCTTATTACAAGTTCAAGAAGTACTAACAACAGTCTAGTATAAACAGTGAAAAAATATTTTAGGGCTAAAAAAAACTGACTTGTTCTAAAGAATTCAGCCATAAGGATTAAAATTATTAAATTCAAACGTACTGGCTGGTTCTATTTGTGTCATTTTTCTATGACATTTCCTCTGATAAAGACTTCCTGCATACTTAGCTGTGAGCTAGACATCTTTATATACCTTTAAAGAAAACAAAAGGCTGAAAGAAGAAAGGAAAAAAGCATAAGCACAAGCAATTCTATCATAAAGGACTATTATAAAGATAAGTTACAACAATTCCAGCATATGATCATTTTTAAAAGTAGCTAATAAAAATCAAGAATGTAGGCTCATGTCTGTAATCTCAGCACCCAGGAGACTAAAGCAGGAGGACTGCTGTGAGTTTGAGAGCCGTCTGTGCTACAGAGTGACACTCTATCTTACCTCACACCAAACGCGTAAGACAGGGCTGCATGGAGCACTAGCCTTCCAGATTTGTGGCTCACTTATTCTTTTTTCTTCTATGTATATGGGTCACCTCATCATGCTGAACCTTCTAATTACCATTCTCAGATTTCCTTTCAGCTTTTGGACCACAGAGATTTTGATGGTGCCAAATTTGCAGGGGGCATACTATGGGAGACTGCAACACGCCACCCACACATTAACACTTCATTTTAGGTTTTAAAATTTTATTTACTTAATATTTTATTATCAGAGGGGGGAGGGAGGGAGGGAAGAAGGGGAGGGGAAGAGAGAGAGGGACAGAATGGGCATGCCAGAGCCTCCAGCTACTGCAAACAAACTCCATACACAGGCGCCACCTCATGCATCTGGCTTATGTGGGTTCTGAGGAATAGAATACGGTCCTTAGGCTTTGCAGGCAAGTACCCTTAGCCACGGAGCCCTCTCTCCAGCCCAATACTTCTACTTCACAAACAGCTCTTCAAAATGAAATGCCTTAATGAGCACTTTCAGCTTTGACCTGGGCAACAAGATTCAACCCACAGTCACCACAGGAAAACAGAAATCCAAAGAATCCAGGATAAAAAGCTAGTAGGATAAACTAAATGTAGAAGTGCCTTGATTAGAACAAAAGAAGCCATTCCCATAAAGAGACAACTGTTTAGCACTTATATGGCATGCCTTATGGTAATTTCCTTTAAATAACATGATAGGGAAATGATTTTATTTCTTGTGCTTTCTTTTTTTGTAAAAATTTTTTATTTATTTGTAAGGAGAGACAGAAAGTGAGTATGGGTATGCCAGGGCCTCCAGCCACTGCAAATAAACCCATGATGCATGTGTCACATTGAGCATCTGGATTTACATGGGTACTGGGAATTCAAACCCGGGCTGGGAGGCTTTGCAAGCTAGTGCCTTCAACAGCTGAGTCATTTGCCTTGCATACCTCATGGTAATTAAAACTTCTGTATGGACCAATTTTAATGTGCAATGATGGAGGCACTTGTTTCAATTCCTAACATAAAATGGAATATTTCTTTCGTTTCTTTTTTTTTTTTTTTTTTTGGTTTTATGAGGTAGGGTCTCACTCTAGCTTAGGCTGACCTGGAATTCACTATGGAGTTTCAGGGTGGCCTTGAACTCACAGCGATCCTCCTACCTCTGCCTCCCGAGTGCTGGCATTAAAGGTGTGCGCCACCATGCCTGACTTTTTGGATATTTCTTAATAAACAGAGATATCCCAAAAAGCAAACTTAAATATGTATGTGTGTGTGTGTGTGTGTGTGTGTGTGTGTGTGTGTGTATAAATAGCACATGCAAATTTTAAACATTTTTGTACTATATTTAATATTTTAATGAAGATGCTTCTTTTTTTTTTAAATTTAATTTATTAGTTTTCTTTTCAGCAAATACAGGCAGTTTGGTACCATTGTTTAGGCTCATCCATGATCTACCCCCTCCCATTGGACCCTCCTTGTTGATGTAAATGGGTCGTGCATTGTGGAGTTAGCCCCCAGTTATTGGTATGATAAATGTCTCTGCAAATCATGACCCAACATGTGACTCTGACATTCTTTCCGCCCCCACTTCCGCAAAATTTCCCTGAGCCATGTTGGGTTCATTTTTGGTCTGCTTCAGTGCTGAGGTGTTGGGGGCCTCTGGGGCTCTGGCTCTCTGGCTTGGTAGGAGTTGATTTTTCTCTGTGTTGGTCTCCTTCCCCCTTGTACTGGTATCTGGTTCATCAGGAAAACAGCACCCTTGCTTGTTTCGCCAATTTTCCTTAGTTTCAATCAGGCCCCTTTTGAGGTATGTTGGGGCATGAAGGTGCTTCTTGACGGTCTCAGTAGTAACATGAAACTACTATACTTGAGATATAGTATGGTTTTATTTTTAAGAAAATTTAACAGATTTCCTTTTATGCATATAGGATAATGTTATATAAATACTAGGGAATTTGGAGTTTGAAAGGTCAAAGGGGGTCTGGACAGCTTACTATGTAAGCACAGGGGGCGTAAGGAGGCCTGAGAACCTGCTTCTGTTAGATTCCTAAGACCCACATAAGCAGCTGCGGGTGGCCATGCATGCATACACCCCAGTCCCATAGGGGAAGAATGGCAAGCCCCAGGGTCAGTGATGGAGCAGGACATCTGATGTCCCTCCTCTCTGTCACTGCAGGCAAACACACTCTGCCACAGGTAACAGCATGGGCATTGCGTGGGAACAAACATGCACACACCACACACATACCACTCACACACACAAAATCAAATCAAATAAAAACCACTGGGCATGGTAGTACATGCCTTTAACCCCAGCACTCGTGAGGTGGAGGTACGAGAAGTGCTGTGTGTTCACACCAAGATTAAATAGTGAACTCCAGGTCAGCCTAAGCTAGCATAAGACCCTACCTTGAAAAACCAAAAAAATAAAAATAAACATCAAAAATAGAATTTTGCTCAAGGCAGAGGTAGGAAGATCACCATGAGTTAAAGGCCACCCTGAAACTACACAGTGAATTCCAGGTCAGCCTGAGCTAGAGTGAGACCCTACCTACCTCCAATCCCCCCCCCCCCCCGGGCAAAATACAATTTTGCTCATCCCTCAGTAGTTCGCTCTATGATGATGCAGAAACTGGCCTCACAAAGGTTAGCTTTTTTTCTATAAATAAAGGCCAATAAGGGGATTTCTTGAAATACGACAATTACTAGAAAATAGTAAGCAAACAGTGACTTTCCTTCCTAGAACCTATTCTTCAAAGGAAAATCCACATTTTCCTTTGGGATTATAATTTCAAAAAGTAATACCTTTAAATAAACTTGCCTTGCATCTTTGCAAAATCAGGCCAACGTGGACAGAACATGTGAAGAGACAAGCAGCAAACAAGCTCTCACCTTGGCTTTCCTTTCCCTGTCAGCTGGGGTGTCTGTCCAGACAGAGCGATCTCCGCCTCTGTCGTCAGCTCTTCTCTTAAAGGTTCTTGGCCCAAGACCAAAGTCTTTCATTTCTGGAGGAAGCTCAGTCATCCAGGACTCTCTCGTAATTGGCTTTGATGAATCCTTTAAGAGAAATAAAAAGTGAAAAAGAAAGCAGCATTGAAAATATATATACTGTTTTGTATAGATAATTGTTTCCTAAGTTTGAAGTTTAGTTAATTACTACTTCAGAAGAAAAGGTTGAGTTTTTTGTCATATATATTACAAATACTTTTTTTTAAAAAAACGTTGTTTTCATTTTTCTTTATTTATTTGTGAGCGACAGACAGAGAGAGAGAGAGAGAGAGACAGATAGAGAGGGAGAGGGAGAGAGAGAATGGGCGCACCAGGGCCTCCAGCCACTGCAAATAAACTCCAGACGCGTGCAACCCCTTGTGCATCTGGCTAACGTGGGTCCTAGGGAATCGAACCTTGAACCAGGGTCCTTAAGCTTCACAGGCAAGCGCTCAACTGCTAAGCCATCTCTCCAGACCTACAAATACTTTTTAAAAAATATTTTTATTTAGCCAGGCGTGGTGGTGTATGCCTTTAATCCCAGCACTCAGGAGGCAGAGGTAGGAAGATCACCGTGACCTTCAGGGCCACCCTGAGACTACATAGTGAATTCTAGGTCAGCCTGAACTAGAGTGAGACCCTGCCTCGGAAAACCAAAAAGAAAAAAAAATAAAATAAATAATAATAATAATAATACACACACACACACACACACACACACACACACACACACACACTTTATTTATATGCAGAGTAAGAGAAAGAGAGAGGGAGGGAAGGAGGGAGAAGGGAGGGAGGGAAAGAATGGGCACACCAGGACCTCTACCCACTGCAAACGAACTCCAGATGCATGTCCCACTTTGTGCATCTGACCTTACATGGGTATTGGGAAATTGAACCCAGGTCATTAGGCTTTGCAGGAAAGTGTCTCAACTGCTGAGCCATTGCTTCAGACCCACAAATTATATATACATGTATATCTATATATATCTATATTTTGTTTTTCAAAGTAGGGTCTCACTCTAATCCAGGCTGACCTTACATTCACTATGTAGTCTCAAGGTGGGCTTGAACTCACGGCGATCCTCCTACCTCTGTCTTCTGAGTGCTAGGATTCAATGTGTGCACCACTGTACCTGGCCATAAATATTTTTTATAATTTTTTTTGTTTATTTTTACTTATTTGAGAGCAACAGAGAAAGAGAGAGAGAGAGAGAGGCAGATAGAGAGAGAGAGAATGGGTGCCCCAGGGCCTCTAGCCACTGCAAACAAACTCCAGATGAGTGAGCCCCCTTGTGCAACTGGCTTACATGGGTCCTGGGGAATCAAGCCTCGAACTGGGGTCCTTAGGCTTCACAGGCAAGCATTTAACTCTTAAGCCATCTCTCCAGCCCCACAAATATTTTTTAAAAACATTTTTATTGTTTTATTTGTAAACAGAGAGAGAGAGATAGAATGGGCATGCCATGGCTTCAGCCACTGCCAACAGACTCCAGATGCATGTGCCATTTTGTGCATCTGGCTTTACGTGGGTACTGCACAATCAAACTCAGGTCCTTAGGCTCTGTAGGCAAGAGTCTTAACTGCTGAGTCATCTCTCTAGCCCCCCCCCCCAAATTCTTTTTAAAAATATTTTTACTTATTTGTCTGAGAGAGAGGGAAATTGAGAATGGGTGTGCCAGGTCTTCTTGCTGTAGCACACAAACTCCAGATACACATGCCATGCTGTGCATCTGGCTTTATGTGTATACTAGGGATTGAACCTGGACCTGTAGGCTTTGCAGGCATATGCCTTTAACTACTGAGCCATCTCCACAATCCACAAGTACTTTCATCCAACCTGTCATTCTTTTATCTTTAGCCACAGAAAATTTTTATTTATTGATTTTTAATTTAAATTTTTTTTTTTCAGAGACAGCCCAGCTGACTTCAAATTCACTATGTAGCCAAGGATGACCTTTACTTACAGACCTGCACCATCAAGCCTGGTTTATGAAATGCTAAGGATCAAGTCCAAGGCTTTGTGCATGCTAGGTAAGCACTGTACCAACAAAACGACAACCCTAGCTCTGGAGTGGCTTTAACAGACAAATTTAGCAATATTGCTTTTGTTTCTGGAGTATACAGTTCTGTGTTTATAAATGCATATAAATATATGTATTTATATATACTATATATAATTTATATAATATACAATATATATTAGTATCCCTAAAATTTAGTTCATCATCATCATTGCTTGATGTGTAGTCCTGGTTGGCCCAGAAGTTGCTAAGTAGACCATATTGCCCTTGAACTTGTGGTGATCTTTCTGCCTCTGCCTCCCCCCACTCCCAACCAGTTCTGGGATTATGGTGTACACCATGTCACCTGGCTTAGATTTTTTTTAAACATTTTTTTGTTTATTTTTTAAATTATTTATTTATTTGAGAGCGACAGATGTTGAGAGAAAGAGGCAGAGAGAGAGACACAGAGAGAGAGAGAGAGAGAGAGAAAGAGAATGGTTGCACCAGGGCTTCTGGCCACTGCAAACGAACTCCAGATGTGTGTGTTCCCTTGTGCATCTGGCTAACGTGGGTTCTGGGGAATCAAGCCTCGAACTGGGGTCCTCAGGCTTCATAGACAGGTGTCTCTCCAGCCCAGATTTAAAAATATATATATATATATTTTATATTTTACTTACTTATTTGGGAGATAGAGAGAGAGCCCACCAAGGCCTCTAGCAATTGCAAATGGACTCCAGATGCATGCACCACCTTGTGGATCTGGCTTTATGTGGGTATTGGGGAAGTGAATCTGGGTCCTTTGACTTTGGAAGCAAGTGCCTTAAACACTGCACCATCTCTCTAGCTGGTTTAGATTTTTAAACTATGCAGTTGATTTGTTAAAGCCTTTAAAACTTACATCATCTCCTTTGGTCAGTTTTTCCTTCATTCTCTGGGCCCTTTTTTCAAACTCTGCTGTTACACTGTAGTTAATGGGTCCCTTTGGAGGCATCGGTCCAACAATATTTTCATCTTCACTGCTATCTGTTTCCTTTGGAAAGAAAACATCACTGTTAATTCAAGAAGAGACCAACAGTTTACAGAAAATGCCCTTTATAGGCAAAAACCATAAATGTGGACAAGTTTCTTTTCTTTTCTTTCTTTTTTTTTTTTTTAAATTGAGGTAGGGTCTGGTACTAGCCTAGGCTGACCTGGAATTCACTATATAGTCTCAGGATGGCCTTGAATTCATGGCAATCATCCTACCTCTGCCTCCTGAGTGCTTGTATTAAAAGTGTGTGCCACAACAGCTGGCTCATGTTTCTTAATTTCCTGGGTCTTACACATCTGTAAGCTATAAGGAACACACTCACACACATGCACACCAACACACGCATGGACACATGTGTGCGCGCGCGCGCGCGCGCACACACACACACATTTTAGCCCAAGACTATTTGTGGTGGTTTAAATAGAATAGATGGCCCCCAGTATATTCAGTTGTTTATTTGTTTGTAGCTTGCATCTTTAGCCACCTGGCTGGAGGCAATGTCACTGGGTGATCTTTAGGTGTGGTGGTGGGTTTCAGATTTCTATCTAAAGATATGCAAAGTGTGCCTAGCTGGAGTTCCTGAAGTGTGCTGTGCTGTGTGGCTTTTTGGCTTTTGGCTTGTACTTTTCTCTGTCTGTTTGGGCATGTGAAGGCAGGCCAGCATCTTCTGCCATTATGGAACTTCCCCTGGAACTGTAAGCTTCAATAAATCCCTTCCTCCATAACTGTGCCTGATCTAGAAGTTTATCTCAGCGAACCTGAATCTGTCTGCTACACTATTGTACTAGGTGAGGGATGGTGTGGAAGAGAATGACAGAGAAGAGAGAGAATGGGGTGGCAGAGGGAGGTACACAACAGGGAAAGAGCAATAATACCTATTTTATGAGGATGTGGGAAGTTAAAAAGGCTCACATATGAAGAAAGTGTATTACATATGATAAAGTACTCTACAATCCTTGGCTATTGATACGGATAAAGGTAGTGTCATATATATATATATATATATATATATATATATATATATGTATATATATATATATTTTTTTAACTTAATGATTTTAATCTTTAAAATTTTAAATTTATTTGATGTATATGCATATATATTCCTGTTCAGTATTATTTTAGATATTCGAGGTTTTCTGTGATTCCAAATGGATTTTTGGATTGTTTTTTTCTATTTCCATGAAGAAAGCTTTTGGAATTTTGATAGGGATTGCATTAAATGTGTAGATTGCTTTAGGTAAGACTGTCATTTTCACAATATTGATTCTTCCAATCCAGGAACAAGGGATGTTTCTCCACTTTCTAGTGTCTTCTGCAATTTCTTGCTTGAGTGTTTTAAAGTTCTCATTGTAGAGATTCTTTACTTCCTTGGTTAGGTTTATTCCAAGGTACTTTATTTTTTTTTTTGATGCAATTGTGAATGGGAGTGATTCTCTGATTTCATCCTCTGTGTGTTTGTTGTTAGCATATATGAAGGCTACTGATTTCTGTGTATTTATTTTGTATCCTGCTACATTGCTGTAGGTTTTGATCAGCTCTAACAGCTTGCTAGTAGAGTCTTTAGGGTCCTTTATGTATAGAATCATGTCATCTGCAAATAATGATAACTTGATTTCTTCCTTTCCAATTTGTATCCCTTTTATGTGTGTCTCTTGCCTTATTGCTATGGCTGACTTCCAAAACTATATTAAATAAAAGTAGGGACAGTGGACACCCTTGTCTTGTTCCTGATTTTAGTGGAAAAGCTTCCAGTTTTTCCCCATTTAGTAATATGTTGGCTGTAGGCTTATCATAAATAGCCTTTATTATATTGAGATATGTTCCTTCTATTCCCAGTCTCTGTAGGACTTTTATCATGAAGGGATGTTGGATTTTGTCAAATGCTTTCTCTTCGTCTAATGAGATGATCATGTGATTTTTGTCCTTCAACCCGTTTATGTAATGTATTACATTTATAGATTTGCGTATGTTGAACCATCCCTGCATCTCTGGGATAAAGCCTACTTGGTCCAGGTGAATGATCTTTTTGATATATTCTTGTATTCTGTTTGCCAATATTTTGTTGAGAATTTTTGCACCTATGTTCATGAGGGAGATTGGTCTGTAATTTTCTTTTTTTGTTCTATCTTTGCCTGGTTTTGGTATCAGGATGATGCTGGCCTCATAGAAGGAGTTTGGTAGAATTCCTTCTTTTTCTATTTCCTGGAAAAGCTTAAGAAGCAATGGTGTTAGCTCTTCCTTAAAAGTCTGGTAAAATTCAGCAGTGAATCTGTCTGGGCCTGGGCTTTTTTTAGTTGGGAGATTATTGATAACTGTTTGGATCTCCATGTTTGTTATAGGTCTATTTAAGTGATTAATCTCATTTTGATTTAATTTAGGTAGGTCATATAGATCAAGGAAATCATCCATCTCTTTCAGATTTTCATACTTTGTGGAGCATATGCTTTTATAGTATGTCCCTATGATTTTTTGAATTTCTCTGGAATCTGTTGTGATGTTACCTTGTTCATCTCTGATTTTATTAATTTGTGTCTCTTCTCTCTTTCTTTTGGTCAGATTTGCTAAGGGTTTATCAATCTTGTTTATCCTTTCAAAGAACCAACTCGTAGTTTCATTAATTCTTTGGATTGTTCTTTTTGTTTCTATTTCATTAATTTCTGCCCTAATCTTTATTATTTCTTCCCGTCTACTGATTTTTGGTTTGCCTTGTTCTTCTTTTTCCAAGGCTTTAAGGCGAAGCATTAGGTCGTTTACTTGCGACCTTTCTAATTTCTTAATATAGGCAGTCAAGGCTATAAATTTACTTCTTAGAACGGCCTTCATTGTGTCCCAGAGATTTTGGTATGTTGTGTTCTCATTTTCATTTGACTCTATAAATTTTTTGATTTCCTTTTTGATTTCTTCATTGACCCATTCATCATTTAGTAGTGTATTGTTTAGTTTCAATGATTTTGTGTATGCTCTATAGCCTTTCTTGCTACTGATTTGTAGCTTAGTTCCATTGTGGTCAGATAGAGTGCAAGGAATTATTTCAATTTTCCTGAATTTGTTAAGATTTGCTTTGTTTCTTAATATATGGTCTATTTTAGAGAATGTTCCATGTGCTGCAGAAAAGAATGTATATTCTGCAGCCTTTGGATGAAATGTCCTATATATATCTGTTAAGTCCATTCCTTCTATGACCTCATTTAGTCCAGATGCCTCTCTGTTTATTCTTTCCCGGGATGACCTGTCAATTGATGAGAGTGGGGTGTTAAAGTCACCCACCACCAGTGTTTGGTGTTATCTGTGCCCTTAGTTCTAATACTGTTTGTTTGACGAATTTGGGAGCCCCCATGTTAGGTGCATATATGTTTAGGATTGTAATGTCCTCCTTTGGAGTGTGCCCTTAATCAATATAAAGTGACCTTCTTTATCTTTCTTGACTAACGTCGGACTAAAGTCTACCCTGTCCGATATTAGGATAGCAACCCCTGCTTGTTTTCTAGGCCCATTTGCTTGAAACACCGTCTTCCAACCTTTCACCCTAAGATAATGTCTATCCTTTGTAGAAAGGTGAGTTTCTTGGAGACAACAAATTGTAGGATCCTGCTTTTTAACCCAGTCTGCAAATCTATGTCTTTTTGTTGGGGCATTGAGGCCGTTGATATTAAGAGATATTATTGAAAGGTGTGTATTTTTGTTTGCCATTTTTGTGTGTGTGTGTGTGTTTCTGGTTCTACCTGTGCTCTCTTCTGTTAACTGGTATTTGAGTATAGCTTGTTTTTTCTAGGTTCCTTATATGTGTGCTTTTCCTTTTGTTCAGCATGGAGGATTCTATCAAGTATTTTCTGTAGAGCTGGTTTTGTCTTCAAATACTCCTTTAACCTGCTTTTGTCATGGAATGTCTTTATTTCTCCATCTATTTGAATGGATAACTTTGCAGGATAAAGTAGCCTTGGTTGACAGTTGTTATCTTTCAGAACTTGGAATATATCACTCCAAGCCCTTCTGGCTTTAAAAGTTTGTGTTGAATAATCTGCTGTAATCCTGATGGGCTTGCTTTTGTAGGTAACTTGATTTTTCTCTCTAACTGCTTTCAATATTTTTTCTTTGGTGTGTGTGTTTGGAAGTTTGATTATAATATGGTGAGGAGAGGTTCTTTCTGGGTTTTGTCTGGCTGGGGTTCTAAAGGCTTCCTGTATCTGCATTGGCACCTCTTTCCCAATTTGGGGGAAATTTTCTTCTATGATTTTGTTGAAGACGCCTACTATGCCTCTGGAGTGGAGTTCTTCTCCTTCTACTATACCCTGGATTCTTATATTGGATCTTTTCATAGTGTCCCGAATATCTTGAAATTCCCACTCATACTTTTCTATAAGTTTGTCTTTCTCTTTGTTGGACTGCATTAGGTCTGCCACTGGTGTTCTAGCTTAGATATTCTGTCCTCTCCCTCATCCATCCTACTGGTGAGATTTTCTACAGAGTTTTTTATTTCATTAACTGTGTTCTTCATTGCTAGTAATTCTGACTGGTTTTTCTTTATTATTTCTATTTCCTTATTTATGTCTTGTATTGCCTTCTTTATTTCATGAAATTGGTGTCCTGCATCTTCTTTGATTCCTTTGATTTCCTCTTTAAGTTCCTCTTTGACTCCTTTGATTTGTTCTCTGACTTCTTTGAACATATTTACAATCATTCTTTTGAACTCTTTCTCAGGCATTTCCTCTAACTCTTTCTCACTGGAGGACATTTCTGATGCATTAATACTTTTAGGTGGGTTTATATCGTCTTGCTTTTTAGTGTTTCTTGTGTTATAATGTATATATTTTTGCATCTTGGATTAAGTTAATGCTTGGATTTTCTAGCTAGCTGTGTATTCTTAGCTGTATCAATTGATTTGATGTAATATATTTTCAGGGTAGGACCTTAAGGTGTTAGGTGTGGCTCTTAAGACTCTCAGAGTATCTACAAAGATGTTCTTAGGGGTTGAGTTTCCCTGCTATAGGAGTATTCAAGCAGGCTGAGTGGAATAAAATACAGGTAGATTCTAAAATTTAACTAAACACTGTACACATTCAATCAAAAACAGCCCCAAGTATGTATGGAAGAGTAGTTATTATAACGACCAGATCCTCTATCAACAAAGAGGTTAAGATTTCTGGTCTGTTGAGGGATCCAAGTCAGCTTGCGACCAAGTGAGACCCTTCCCTGGTGCAATCCCCGTTACCTTGGATGAGTTTGGTCTCAGTCAAGTTGCTACCTGGGTCGTCGGGCTGCTGTTCTGATTTCTGGAGCTGGGCACTTGCTTTTCCTGCGGGGCACACCGAGCCTGGCAAGTGTGGCCCTGCAGATCAGCACCCCTGCTGCTGGAAATGCTGCTGCTCAGGCTGCCCCTGCTGGGTACTGCTGCTGAAGGTGTTGCTGGTGGACCCACCGCTGCTGCTGCCTCTGCTGCTGCTGTAGCTGCCACTGCTGGAGCCACCACTGCTGCTGAAGCTGCTGCTGCTGTGTCCACTGCCACTGCTCCCCCTGAACCTGCTGCTGCCAAGTCTGGCGCTGTTGCTGGTGGGGCCGCTGTTACTGGTGCTGGAGCTGCTGATGTTGCTACCGAACTCTGCTCCTGCTTGGGTCCCGCTGTTGGCATGGCCGGGTGCCAGGCCGCTGCTCTGTTCGTCGGAGCTGGGCTCAGGCAGTGGGGGAGGGGAGGGAGCCGCGGCTACTCTGGTTCTCTCGCTGCTCCATGTGTGCTTCTACCTCGTGGTCTGCTCCTCCACTGCTTGCTGCCGCTCTCCCCTCACATTTCCCGAGTTGCAGAGAGCGCGGTGTGAGGGGAAGCGCCCGCACCTGGCTTTTTCTGCAGCTCGAGCCGAGTCTGGTGGCTTTCTGGTGCGCCGCGGCCGGGACGGTTGGCCGAGCTGCCGGAGCCACTTTTCCCGCCTGTGTGGGCTCTGGACGCTCTGGAACTCTTCTACTTCTCCGCTGCCGCTTCAATTTCCTATACACCTCACTTTTTAGTAAAAGTGTGTATTTTGCTGAGTTTTTTTGGTCTTTTTTCCCACCTAAGCTGCTTTGGCGTGGTACCTACGCTGCCATCTTAACCGGAAGTCCCGTGTATGCATATATATATACATACACACACACACACATATACACACACACACACACACACATATATAAAGAGCGTGTGAGAGAGAATGGGCATGCAAGGGTCTTCAGTCACTGTGAATGAACTCCAGATGCATGCACCACTCACTTTGTGTTTCTTGCTTATGTGGGTCCTGGGGCATAAAACCTGGGTCCTTTGGCTTTGCAAGCAAATGTCTTAACCACTAAACAATCTTTCCAGCCCTCATATTTGGGATTTTGACATTATTTGATCTATCATTTCATAAAGATCACTTACCCACCAATGCATCTATGATACACATAAAAAAGTTTTGGGAGGGAGTTAATTTCAAGGCACAAGCCACTACTATTAGAAAGCTCCTCAGAGTTATTGGCAGGTAATTGTTGTGGGGGAGGGGAGAGGTATTTTGCAGCACTGTGGCCGCAAGCTCTGGTAAATAATCTCCCACTCACGCTCATGCAGGAAACCCTCATTAATTTCAACGAGTCTCACATATGCACAAGGGGGAAAAGACACAGAAACAGAAGAGGGCCTAGCTGGGACAAAGAAAGGGTTTAGTGGAAGGGAGGTAAGTTGGGGGACAAGAGAAGGTAATGATCAAACTACATTATATACATGTATAAAAATGTCAAAAATAAAATAAAAAACATAAAAGCTCCTTAGTTTTCTCTCCTTCAGGTCAAAAGACAATGATCCCCTAAGCTTTTCGTAACACTTTAAAGCCATTATTCAAGGATAAGGAGTGCGAAATGCTCACACCTGTAAGAGAGCTTGAGGACAGTTCTTTACTTCCTCCACCTGTGCTCTAATCTCACGTTATGCAGAAAGGACACACTGTTGTATTTCATGAGTCATATGATTATAGTCAGCACTAACATTCTGGGTTTAAGATCACATTCAGTAAATGAAAAACTTACAAACCTCAGAGTTGAAATGTGATGACAGTCGTCCTGGGTTCTCTCTGCCTTTGTCATTTTTCTGTGTAGATTTAATGAAACCAGGTGGTAATGCAGGACCTATTATAGGCCTGAAAAATAAAATGCACCTTTATCATTCTCCTTGACTTTAAAAATCTGTTTTCAGAATAAAAGCTCACAAGAATAAAGTCAGATAGTAACAAATGTTGAGAATCAGAATTTAACTATCAATGTTTTTCTACTATATGTCTTCTACAAACTTAATTTTTCCATTTTAATTTTCTATTTTTTAGTCAGTTACATACGAAACCAAGAACTTTCTATCTTTTTGACACTGATTTATGAAGATCTTTTTCTGTTTTGTCTCTTAGCTGGCCTACTTTGAGCATTATAATCAGTCACGACTACTTAAATAGAAAACGCATCCTTCTAAGGGCATATGTAGCAGGCACATAGGCAGAGTTCAAAACTCGTTGGTTACAAGCAAATCTATATACTAGCCTTGCTAATAATCCAATAATGATGTGGAAACGTAAAGAATCATCTAGCTCACTGAGGCCCATGATGGAAAGAGACGTGCTGTTTAATTACATTTCAGTTACTACATCTCTTTGTTTCCCTTAAACAACCCTTGTCAATATAAGCCACTATGCATTTTGCAACATCAATAGAAAGGTCAACATACCCAGTAAGTGGTTGGGCAGTTTAAGCCCTGGACTCTGATGTCAAAGTTCATGTTCTTGTACATTCTTGGGATTGGGGCTTGAGGGGGGAGTGTGTGTGTGCGTTGCCAGAGGACAACCTTAGGTGTTGTACCTCAAGCATTGGTTTTTTTTTCTTGAGACAGGGTTTCTCAGTGGACTAGATCTTGCCAATTGGATGCTAAATGGGCTGGCAAGCAAGCCCCAGGGACACTCCCCTCTCTACCTCCAATCTCGGGAATCAAGCTCAGGTCCTCTGAGCCATCTTCCTAGTGCTTCCTGTCCTTTTGAACTGCACCACTGCTGATTGTCACAGGGCTGTCTTCAGTGCAAAAGACAGAAATGCCTGAATACTGAGCCTTACTTTATTGAGGGAAAAATAAAAGTATTTTCCTTTCATACTTTCAGGTGGTCCACTGTTACTTTTGCACCAACTTTTCACCATAGCTGTCTCTAGCCAGTACTACAATGCAGATGGCACTGAAGCCCTTGGCTTGGTTCCTGGTGGCAGTGTGTGGGTTTGGAGCCTCGTGGTCAGGCTTCTTGGCAGTCAAAGCTGGTCACACTGTCTGGGTTCTGATCAGGACCCCTTAATAATTTCTAGTTTAGGTTCATGTATATGAAAGAAGGAGAAGTTTGGCACTGTTAGAAAGACCCAACTAGCTGTCATTTATAAGCTCAAAGGAAGAATAGTTCAGGTGGTTTTTTTTTTTTTCCTGAATAGAATTCTTACAAGAGGTATATATAAATTTATAGCTCAATATGATGGCCTTGAGTTTTGTGCAGATAAAATTCATGGCATATAAAAATCATAAGAAAAAAATTATAAGACATGGGAAATCTATTCATGGCATGACACTATGGTTTTATTAGAGGTTTTTGAATCCAATGTATGTTACAATTTATCTCACACATTGCCAACAATATAATTTTCAAGCAAGAAAACGATTCTAGATCTAAAGGTTGAGTATTCCTCATCCAAAATGCTCAGGTCCAGGAGTATTTAAAATGCCAGGTTTTGGAATATTTACATATGCATAATATGATACCTTGGGGAAGGTGGCAAAGTGTAAACATGAAATTCATTTTTCATACTCATGCACATAACCTCAAGGCATTTTCACACGGTAACTAGGATAATTTTGTGCATGACACAGGTTTATGTATACTGAGCCAGCACACTTTGATATCCTGTTGATGGAACTCAAAAGTTTTAAGAGTTTGGAACCTTTTGGATTTCAGATGTTCAGGTTAGGGATGCTCCACCTGCAGTGTGTTTTCTTGGAAGCAATCTTGTATCTCAGAGGTCAGCAACTTTTTTATATCATAAATTTTAGGTTTTGAAAGTCACATTTGTGTTCCTGCAAAATATTCCTGTTTATTTCTGTAACTACTCTTTAAAAAATGTAAAAATGATGTTAGTTTGTGGACTACTCAAAAATGATAGTAGGTTGGTTGACCTGTATCTAAAAGGAGTTGAATTACATGGACCTTAGGACTTGGCAGGTATATTCTTATTTTTTTTTTAATATTTATTTATTTATTTGAGAGAGGGAAAGAGGCAGAGAGAGAGAGAGAGAGAGAGAGAGAGAGAGAGAGAGAGAGAGAGAATGGGCACACTAGGGCTTCCAGCCACTGCAAACGAACTACCCCCCTGGTGCATCTGGCCAACGTGGGTCCTGGGGAATCAAACCTGGGTCCTTTGGCTTTGTAGGGAAGCACCTTAACTTGGCAGGTATATTCTAAGTGAACACTGTTTTATACATAAAAAGCGACAGCCATCTCGTCTACTTGCTTTGGCACCCTAGTACATAACACCGTGCATTTTAAAGGATTGGCTGAGATATTCCACATTATCACCTTGGAGGAGAATCATCCTGCTTTTTAAATCCAGGAGGAAGGGCTGGCCCAAAAAACCCATCATCATCATCGTCATCACTCTCTTTATTTCTTCTTTGCTTCCTGAAAAGATAATAGCATAGCTTTATTCATATGTTGACATCACAAAAGAAAAAGAAACTGTCACTTTTAAAGGAAAGACTAACTTTAAGTAGATTATATAAACAGCAAAACAAGAAATTGATCTAGCTGGGTGCATGCTTTTAATCCCAGCACTCAAGAGGCAGAGGTAGAAAGATCACCACAAGATTGAGGCCACCCTGGGACTACACAGTGCATTCCAGGAAAGCCTGGACTACAGTGAGACACTAACTCAAAAAAACTTAAAAAGGCAATTGATCTCACCAAAATAAAAATGGACTCTATACTTCTTTTGGGTGTGTGCATATGTGTGTGGTGTGTACACGCATATTTGTATGTGTGTGGGTGCATGTTTGTGTGGGTGTGCATGCATGTGTGTGTGTGTAGGTCAGGGGTTGATGTCAAGTGTCTTGGTCTTCCTCTTTATTTTACTGAGACACAGTTTCTCACTTAAATCCAGAGCTCATTGAGTTGGCTAATCCAGACAGCCAGCTTGCCCTAGGAATCTGTGGTCTGCCTCCTAAGTGCTGGCATTACAAGCCCACCCAGAATTTCCTCAATGCACAGCAAGCACTTTATCCACTGAGCAATCTTGCCAGTCCTTGGTTACTGTTTTTTTTTTTTTTTTTTTTTTGGTTGTTCATTTATTTGAGAGTGACAGAGAGAAAGAGGCAGATAGAGAGAGAGAGAATGGGCATGCCAGGGCCTCCAGCCACTGCAAATAGATGCATGTGCCCGCCCTTGTGCATCTGGCTAACATGGGTCCTGGGGAATCGAGCCTTGAACCAGGGTCCTTAGGCTTCACAAGCAAGTGCTTAACCACTAAGCAATCTCTAGCCTGGTTACTGTTTTTTGTTTTGTTTTCAAGGTAGGGTCTCATTCTAACCCAGGCTGACCTAGAACTCACTCTGTAGTCCCAGGTTGGCCTTGAACTCACAGCAATCTTCCCACCTCTGCCTCCCGAGTGCTAGGATTAAAGGTGTGCACTCCCATGCATGGCTTGGTTACTTTTTTATAGTAGTAATATACCAGTATTCTGTACTTTGTAGTATTCAAGATTCCTTTAAATAAACCTTGAATAATATTCTCAAGATGGTTCTCAGTGAAATGTACAAGTCTAGCTCTTATTCTCATTAAGGAAGGGCTGTAAGTTGCTTTTTCTGCTTCCTAAGTTTTTAAAAAGCATCTCAAAGCCTGTTGTTCCATAATAAATACTCAACTTACCTACATGACCTTGTGGTGGGTAAGGTTAGATTAAAAGGAAATCATTCATTTATTTCAACAGAACTTTTTTTTTTTTTTTTTTTGGATTGTGAGATTTATTGAGTGAGCGTGGTTGGTCAGGCATGAGCAGTGGAAGCTCTTATGAGTGCAGCGCCCGCCACTTGTCCAGGGGACCATGACTGGGGAAGTATGTGACCACACAGCCATCAGGCATGAGCCTCTTCTTGGCTACCATGTCTTCAAAGTCACCGCACTGAACTTGGTGAAGCCCCACTTCTTTGACATACAGATCTTCTGGTGGCCAGGAAACCTGAATTTGACTCTGTGCAGTGCCTCAATCACATGCTCTTTATTTTGCAGCTTGGTGCAGATGGACATGATAAGCTGACCAGTATGAACCCTGGCCACTATGCCCTGAGGCTTCCCAAAAGCACCCTGCATACCTGCCTGGAGCCTAGATTGGAAACAGCATGAGATCAGAAATATGGACATCCACCAGAAATCAGTCTCCAAGGTCACTTAGGGCCACTTGTACAAGCAATAGATTATATACACTCCCAAGGAGGCTGTTGTCAGCAGATATTGCACACCAGGAAGCCATGAGGGAAGGAACCCAGCAGGCTTATTTGGCTGCAGTTGTATATCAATTTAAAAAAAGAAATTCCATGATTTTCTTAGAATATTTGTTCATTTCAATAAAACATTAAGAAAAAAAACCTTTTTCATTTTTTTGCATTTGTATGTGTGTGTGGTATGAATGTATA
Organism: Jaculus jaculus; assembly: GCF_020740685.1. NCBI lineage: Eukaryota > Metazoa > Chordata > Mammalia > Rodentia > Dipodidae > Jaculus > Jaculus jaculus. Next base: position 64,721,157 of record NC_059104.1, on the reverse strand, counting down.
TAGATAGGTATACATGGTAGGTGTGTGCACAAGGAAGCCAGAGGTCAAAGTCAGGTGTCTTTCCCAGTCACTTGCTACCTTATTTTGAGATAAGGTCTCTGACTGAACTTGGAGCTCACTGATTAAGGGATACAAGCTGGCCAGACAACCTGGGGATCCTTTTGTCTCCATCTCCTCAGTGCTGGGTTTATAGGAGCACACCACCACACCCAACATTTTACATGGGTGCTGGGGGTCTGAACTCAGATTCTCATGGTTACGCAGCAAGGGTCATTACCCTCCGAGCTATCTCCTCAGCCTGAAGAAAACCTTTTATATTTAATTTTTTTGTTTGTTTGCTTTACAACATTAGAGTCTCGCTCTAGCCCAAACTAACCTGGAATTCACAATGTAGTCTCAGGCTAGCTCACAGCTATTTTCCTATGTCGGTGTCCCAAGTACTGGGATTAAAGGTGTGCACCACCATGCCCAACAGAGAGAGACAATGGGAGCACCAGTGCCTCTAACCACTGCAAACCAACTCCAGATGTATGTGCACCTTGTGCATCTGGTTTTATGTGGGTACTCAGAAATTGAACTCAGGTCCTTAGGCTTTTCAGGCAAGTGTTTTGACCACTGAACCATCTCTCCAGCTCTATGGTTGAATTTTACTAGGCTGGTGATATATATTTAGATCACTTGCCAAATGTGCTTGAGGCCCTAGGTTTGCTTGTAAGAGCCATAAAATTAATTAACTAGTTAATTAACTTTTAAAAAATGGAATTATAGGTATCTCTACAGCTACAAACTACTAGAATAGGCTTCTCTATAGAGGATACAGTTTATGATAAGATGCCATAAAAAACGACTCTTCCCTGTAATGCGTAAATCCAAATGTAACACGTTCCCAGCACGAGTTGCAGCCAGGTGAATGAAAGGTTGAAGCCTGAAGACTTACCTTGCAGTTGGACCAGTGTCATCCTCAGATTCTTGACTCCCTTCTCCAGACAAAGAACTACTGTCTTCGTCGCTGTCTGATGAATCAGAACTACTGCTTTTATAGTTAGGGGGCAGAGCTGGCCCTGCAACTGGAAGAGATTGGTTGTATGAATCATAACTAGCCACACCGATGTCACTGAGCCTCTTAGCAAACGGTTTTTAAATTTTACTTTCTGAAATTCAAAGCATTGACAGCCTATCATTTTCTAGGGACTTTTCATTTCACTCGTCCCTACTTAGTGTAGAGTAGCTTTTCTAACCCCAGGAAGGCGGGCATCATGTCGTATACCATTGCTTTTTAAGCCTTGGGGAGTCTTTGGATTCTTTCTTTGATAACATGAAGTTTTTGCATTGGCTGGTATGCTTGCCAAAACTGATTTACATGGTTTTTCCCCATATAGGTAGCATAAGATAGATGATGTTTACATCTAACCAAACAACAAACTGGCCACTCTTTATTGTATCAAAGACCAAAATGATTCACTCTGGTTTCTAAGAACTACTTTTTCTTTTGACTTTACTAGCATCACCATATTTCTGAGTTTTTCTTTTTGGCTGAATTTTGAGGAAGAAACAAAATCAGTCACTCTAAGTTTTATTCTTGCTAGCAGAGATAAAGACAAGGCAATGAGACAGCACTGTGATGGGGACTAGGGAGAAGAGAAGGGGCTTCACTACAACACAAATAACTCAAATGACTGCAGTGTCTTTTTTTTTTTTTTTTAAATTTTCCAGGTAGGGTCTTGCTCAAGCCCAGGCTAACATGGGATTTACTACATAATCTCAGGGTAGCCTTGAACTCATGGCAATCCATCTACCTCAGCTTCCCAAGTGCTGGGATTAAAGGTGTGTGCCACTATGCCTGGCATTTTTTTTTTAATTTAATTAATTAATTAATTTGACATAGAAAGAGGGAGGAAGAGAGGGAGGGAGGGAGGAGGAGAGGGAGAGAGAGAGAGAGAATGAATGAGAATGGGTGCTCCAGGGCCTCTAGCCACTGCAAATGAACTCCAGACACATGTGCCCCCTTGTGCATCTGGCTAATGTAGGTCCTGGGGAATTGAACCTGGGTCCTTTGGCCTTGCAAGCAAATACCTTAAATGCTAAGCCATCCTTACAGCCCCCCCCCTTTTTTTGAGGTAGGGTCTCACTTTCTCACTCTAGCCCAGGCTGACCTGGAACTATGCAATCTCAGGCTGGCCTAGAACTCACAGTAATCCTATCTCTGCCTCCCAAGTGCTGGGATTATAGGCATGTGCTACCATGCCTGGATTGCATACTGTCAATGAATGATGCCACGTAGATATAATTGTCTATGTTAATCCTTAGTAATTATGGTGGTTCAAATTAGATGTCCTCCATAAGCTCACATATTTTGAATGTTTGGTTCTCAGCGGATGGCAATTTGGAAGGTGGAGCCTTGCTGGAGGAAGTGTATTGCAGGGGGCGACCCTTGAAGTTTATTAACTAGCTTGCGGGTGTGAGTTGGTTCACTCTCCTGCTGCTGTTTTCTACCGGCTGTGGCAGAGGTGACATCCAGCTTCTGCTCATGCCACCCTTTCCCCTGCCATCATGGAGCTTCCCCTCAAGACTGCAAGCCAAAACAAACCCTTTCTTCCCATGTGCTGCTTTTGGTTGGGTGATTTGTGCCAGCAATGAGAAGGTAACTACAATAGCCATGATACCAAAAATCTACTGTCCAGTTCTGAACTGGATGTTTCTGAGACTCGCTGAGATTAAAATTGAGAGAGAAGAAGAAAGCAAAGAGAAGGGAAGCATGATGCCAAGCATGGTGGTGCACACCTGTAACCCCAAAACTCTGGAGGTGGAGACAGGAATATCAGGAATTCAAGGTCATCCTCGGCTACACAGAGAGTTCAAGGCCAATTCTGGTTACATGAGATCACGTCTTAAAACATACAAGCAAAAAAAAAAAAACCAAAAAACCAGAACAACAAAGATTCCTGGGCCATTTTCTCAGATATGGTTATTCAAGTGATCTGGAGTAGGACCTAAAAATTTAATTCTTCTAGGAGTATTTTCAGTATGCCATTTATCCATAGTAACAAACTTAAAAATAAAGTGATGACACATTTTGAGTTCTTGTGTGCTATTTAAAGAGATTCACAGAGGTGAGGGAGACAGACAACTAAGTCAATAAAATGTTTGCCTTTGTAAATATGAGGACATAAGTCCCATGTAAAAATGCCAGGCTTGGTGGCATGCACCTGTACTCCCAGGAAAGGAGAGACTGGTGAATCCCCAGGACTCAACAACCAGCCTGTCTAGCCCAATTAGTAATCTACAGGCCAATGAGAGATCCTGTCTCAAAAAAAGTGAGAGTATAGGAAGAGGACTGAGATTGTTGTGGTGGTTTGAATAGATGGCCCCCAATATATTCAGTGTTGTTTTTGTTTTTAGTTTGTATAGTTTGTAGTTTGCATCTGCAGCCACCTGGTTGGGGGTAGTGTCACTGGGTGGATCTTAAGATGTGGTGGTGGGTTTCAGATTTTTTTTTTGGTTTTTCGAGGTAGGATTTCACTTTAGCTCAGGCTGACCTGAAATTCACTATATAGTCTCAGGGTGGCCTTGAACTCAAGGTAATCCTCCTACTTCTACCTCCCAAGTGCTGGGATTAAAGGCCTGAGTCATCACGCCAAGCATGGGTTTAAAATTTCAATCTAAAGATACGCAAAGTGTGCCTAGCTGGAGTTCCTGAAGTGTGCCATGCTGTGTGGCTTTTGGCTGGTGCTTCCTCTCCCTCTGCTTGGTTCTGGGAAATTAGGCCAGATTCTTGTGCCATTATGGAACTTTATGGATCTGTAAGCTTCAATAAATCCCTTCCTCCATAACTGTACCTGGCCTGGAAGGTTATCTCAGCGAACCTGAAGCTGTCTGCTACAACTGTCTTCTGGTTGTCCCACATATGTGCACACTCATGCATAAGCACACACACATATGCAGACACACACACACACACACACACACACACACACACACACAGAGATTTACTTTCAATAATTTATTTAATTCTGACAACTCTACTAGGCAGTGTTCTCATTTTCTCTTTTACTGAGAAGGAAACCATGATACAGAAAGGTTAAGTGACTTCCCAAGTCAACACAACTAAACAGCAGATCTGGGATATAAGTCCAGGAGTCTAATTCAAGTCTATATCCTAGACTTAATTACTAGCCAACCTTCAGCAGAGTCAACATTCATCTATCCATCCCACAAACTTTTTTGTCATTTTTAGAGAGAGTGAGTGAGAGAAAGAGAGAATAGCAAAGACAGAGAGAATTGGTGTGCCAAGGCCTCAGCCACTGCAATTGAACTACAGACACTTGCGCCACCTAGTGGGCATGTGCAAACTTGTGCGTGCCTCCCCTTTGTGCATCTGGCTTACATGGGATTTGGAGATTTGAACATGAGTCCTTAGGCTTCACAGGCAAGTCTCAATTGCAAAATCATCTCTCCAGTCCCACCCCACAAACTCTTAACGAGTAAATACTTCAAAGAAACACACATGAAAAGGAAGAAGCCCAGTTCAGACCAAGCGCTGCTACAAAACTAGGATCAGTATGTGGGAAGGAGAGCATTTTGAAAGACAGTGGTTAGGCAAGTCCCTGACAAGACATTTGGATGGACTTAAATGAGATGACAGTGGCTATGCAATAATTCAAAAGAATGCTCTACATAGAGAAAAATCTTATGTGGAGAACAAGGGTTTGAAGGATAAAACAGCAGTGTGGCTATAGCAAAGTAAACAAAATAACAAGATAAAGTTGAATGACATAAAGGTGTCAGAATGCTGGCATTAGAGTCATATTTTCTGTCTCTGAATCCCAACTTTGCCATTTACTAGCTAAGTGACTTGCCTAAGTTACTCAGCCTTCCGGGGTTAACATTATTGCTTGTAAGATGAGGCTACAATACTTTCAACCTAACAGCACAGATTATATCACTTTATACAGGCACGGCACCCAGCACAGTATATGGTATGCAGAAAATGCTTAGCAAAAGCTAGAGAAAAGAGTTTGGATTTCATGTGAACAGGCAGACATTGGGAAGTTTTAAGTCAGGAGATACATGACCTGAATTACTTTAACAAAACAGAACTATATGTGTCTAGTAGGGGGTATGAACTAGAAAACTGATAACTGGTTTGTTTCACAATATGCTTTGAAGAAAAGACAAAAAAAAGCAAGAAGATTTGCTAATGGGTGAGGGGGACACAAACAAGGAACCAGGGATGACTTAGTTTTCAGCCTGACTCGCTTGCTAGGTGGATAAAATGCTTGTCTTCAATGCACAGGAAACCCCTAGACTTCCTGGAGCAGCATGGAAGAGCTTGGAAGGTCAAAGTGCTTGTTTTTTTTTTTTTTTAAATTATTTATTTATTTACGTATTTTTTTGAGGTAGGGTCTCACTCTAGCCCAGCCTGACCTGGAATTCACTCTGTAGTCTCAGGCTGGCCTCAAACTCATAGCAATGCTCCTACCTGCCTCCCAAGTGGCGGGATTAAAGGCATGTGCCACCAGGCCCAGCTAAGTGCTTGGTTTCTAAAATTTAGTATGGCCAGGGAATGCTTCCTAGGACAAAGTTAGTTGAGTAAAGGTGTGGGGATTAAATGAAAAGTGGTCTAGGAATAAAGAGTAGTAGCTAGTGGGAGGGAGGAATTTCCTTAAATGATAACAAAGATTTGATTATTTTGCCTAACTGCCAAGATTCAGAGTAAAATGAAGGAACAGCTTTAGAAGACTTAGTACAGTACTCCTCTCTCATTTGCTGCCAAAGCAGACCTATAAAAAGATTCAGGAATGCTTTTAGTTATGGTGAAAGAAATGGAAATTTCTTATGACAGCATCTACTTTTGTGTTATTTTGATACAGGCTCTCACAGTGCAGACTGGCCTGAACTCACTCATCAGCCAAAGCTGGCCTTATTTTCCTGATCCTTCTACTTCTATCGGCCAAGCGCTCGGGCTGCAGGTGTGCCAGCCACTGCTCTCAGCTGTGCCGTCACTGTTTTCAACGACACAGAGGAAACTACACAGTTTAAGAAAGAAATGCTTGATTTTCTTAAAACAAAAACTAAAACCCAGAACCAAATTTTGAGGTGGAGTTTTTTTAAATAATAATAATAATAAAGAACAAGGAGAAAAAAAGGTTTTCATTTTTAGTTTTTTCTTTTTTAATTTTATTTTTATTTATTTGAGGGGTGGGAGGCAGATAGAGAATGGGAACTCCAGGCCTCTAGCCACTACAAATGAACTCCAAATGCATGTACCAGATGCACGTGGTGGTTTGATTCAGATGTCCCCTATAAACTTAGGTGTTCTGAATGCTAGGTTCCCAGCTGATGGAGATTTGGGAACTAATGCCTCCTGGAGGAAGTGTACTGTTGGGGGCAAGCTTATGGGTATTATAGCCAGTGTCCTCTTGCCAGTGTTTGGCACACCCTCCTGTTCCTGTTAGCTGCCTGATGCTGGCCAGGAGGTGGTGTCCACCCTCTGCTCATGCCACTGTTTTCCTCTGCTATCCTGGAGCTTCCCCCTTGAGCCAGTAAGCCAAAATAAACCTCTTTTTTCCCCCACAAGCTGCTCTTGGTTGGGTGATTTCTACCAGCAATGTGAACCTGACTGCAACAGCCACCTTGTGCATCTGGCTTACATGGGTTCTGGAGAATCAAACCTAGGTCCTTTTGCTTTGCAGGCAAATGCCTTAACTACTAAGCCATCTCTCCAGCACTAGTTTTGTGTTATTTTTTAATGCAAAACTAAACTGGTTTGTATTTTCCTTTTAAAGATATTTTATTTGTTTTAAAGACAGAATGAGACAGATGGAGAGAGAGAGAGAAACAAATGGGTGTGCCAGGGCCTCTAGCCACTGCAAACAAGTTCCAGATACATGTGCCACTTTGTGTATCTGGCTTACTTGGGTAATGAGGAATCAAACCTGGGTCTTTAAACTTTGCAGGCAAATGCCTTAAGCACTAAGCCATCTCTCTAGCCTCTGTATTTTCTTTTATAAACTTTTTTATTACCAACTTCCATAAATATAAAAATATTCCATGATCATAACCCCCTCCCACCACCTTCCTTTTTCCCCCTCCTAACACCCCCTCCAATGAATTCCTCCTTCTGTCCAACTACTCTCTCTTCTATTTTTTTTTGTTTATTTTTATTTATTTATTTATTTATTTGAGAGCACCAGGCAGAGAAAGAGGCAGAGAGAAAGAATGGGCGCGCCAGGGCCTCCTGCCACTGTAAACGAACTCCAGATGCATGTGCCACCTTTGTGCATCTGGCTTATGTGGGTTCTGGGGAATCGAGCCTCGAACTGGGGTCCTTAGGCCTCATGGGCAATGCTTAACCACTAATCCATCTCTCCAGCGCTCTCTCTTTTATTTTGATGTGATTTTTTCCCCCTCCCACTATACAGGCCTTGTGTAGCATCAGCCACCCTGAGGTCATGACTATCAAGGTCACTTTGTATTTGGACAGATTGTAAAGACTCTTTCTATTCCTGTGGCTTTTGTATTTTTTTCTGCCACCTCTTAGAAAAAGGTTTTAAAAATCCATTGTTGCTGGCCAGATATGGTTGGTGCATGCCTTTAATCCCAGCACTTGGGAAGCAGGGTAAGAAGAGATAGCTGTTGAGTTTGAGGCCAGCCTGGAGTTACAGAGTTCCAGGTTAGCTTCTGCTAGGGTGAGATCCTACCTTGAAAAAACAAAACAAGCTGGGTGTGGTGGCACATGCCTTTAATCCCAACACTTGGGAGGCAGAGGTAGAAGTATCACCATGAGTTCTTGACCACTCTGAGACTACACAGTTGGTTCCATGTCAGCCTAGGCCAGAGTGAGACCCTACCTTGGAGTAGGGGGAGAAAGAAAAAACAAAACAAACAACAACAACAAAATCCAGGGATGAAGAGATAGTTCAGTGGTTAAGGTGCTTGCCTGCAAAGCCTACGGACCCCAGTGCCCATGTAAGTCCTGATGCACTAAGTGGCACACGCGTCTGGAATTCACTTGCAGTGGCAGGAAGCCCTGGTGCACCCAAACTTACTCGCTCTGTGTCTGCCTCTTTCTCTCTCTTAAACAAACAAATAATCCACAGTTGCTAGTGGGAGGCAGCGAAGTGAGGATCGGTGGGCAGTGCACCAGGAGCCTGTCATCTTCAGCGTTGTCAGTGTATGGAGGGAGGTTACTCTGCACATCTGGTAGCTCAAGCACAGTCTCACACAGGTCACACTTGCACTAATCCAGGGCTACTGTTTTGAAAACAATGGCTGCAGGTAAATTCCAGGGCTAGAGATGGGTCACCCTCCCACCAAAGTTAGCTGTTGGTCAGGAAGGGCCATGAGGCCTCTCAGACAATGCAGAGCACTGAAAAAATACTTGGTTACCTGCCCACCAGAAGTAGATGGTAAGACCCTACTGCTGAAGATAGCACAGGCTGCAGTCCCAGGACACTGAGAAATCAAGCTCGTACTGAGATGGAGGCCAGCTCCCTGCTGGCTATCTTTCATAGTGCTGGAAAGTGCTATGTAAGCTGCTGGGGGTTAAAAGTCATCAACAGTGTGAACATGCAGTGGATCCTACAAGCTACAAAATTAACCAGGCAGGAAAGGAGTACCCACTGGTGCAATAGCTGAACACAAGTTATGAAGACAATCAATGTCTCTCTCACTGGATATGAGGCCTGCTCAGTTGGAAGGAATTCATTGCTGGCACTGAGAAAAGTCAGAAGCCTATGGCTTGGAAGGTCACAGACCTTAGAGGGAAGCTTCCACTGTTCTAAGGCTAAATAGAGAGGCTATGACTATCAAAAAACCTCCTAGAGCTGGAAAGATGGCTTAGCAGTTAAGGAACTTGCCTGCAAGGCCTAATGACCCAGGTTTGATTCCCCAGTGCCCACATAAAGCGAGATGCACAATATGATGCATGCATCTGGAGTTTGTCTGCAATGGATAGAGGTTTTGGTCCATCCATTCACCCTGCCTCTCCTCTCTCTGCTTGAAAATCAGTCAACCAATAAGATAGATAGATGGATGGATGGATGGTTGGTTAGTTAGTTAGTTAGTTAGTTAGTTAGTTAGTTTTTTGAGGTAGGGTGTCACTCTGGCTCAGCCTGACCTGGAATTCACTATGGAGTCTCAGGATGGCCTTGAACTCACGACGATCCTCCTACCTCTGCCTCCCAGGTGCTGGGATTAAAGGCATGCGCCACCACGCCTGGGAGGCAGAGGTAGGAGGATCGCCGTGAGTTCGAGGCCATCCTGAGACTCCATAGTGAATTCCAGGTCAGCCTGAGCCAGAGTGACACCCTACCTCGAAAACAACAACAACAAAACACCAACCCCCCACAAAAAAAAAAAAAAACCCTTCTGCCATTAAGGAACTTCCTCTTTGTTTTCCATAAATCCCTTCCTCCATAACTGTGCCTGGTCTAGAAGTTCATCTTAGTGACCAGAAGCTGTCTGCTACATTACCAAAGCAGAAAATAAGATGCTTCTGAGAGCTCAACACTAGCAAGTATTTCTATCACACCTTTCAAATGCTGCACAAGAAGGAGAAGAAAACAAAAAAGTAAGAACCACAAAGTGGGAAGGTGCACTGTGGGGCACTGTAGTCCCAGCATGAACTGACTGGTGTATTCGTGGTTCCACAGGGACTACCAGTACCCCACAAGACTTGCACTGTTCTGAGCCTAACAACATTTTGACATAGAAGAAAAAGGAATTAGACAACAAAACAGAGGAAGGACTACCTTAAAAGAGGAGGGTCCTCAGTGGAATAAGGGTAGGAAGAGGGGACAAAAAAGGGTAATGTGATGAGAGCACAATCAAATTACAATATATCCACATTTAAAATTCACAATAAAAAATAACAATAGATAAAGAAAAAACACTGGATGGGTTCTGTAGTCCATTTGAAGCAGGGGCCGAAGTAATTAAAGGGAAGGCAAAAACAAACAAACAATCAAAAAATCCAAAAGTGACTAGAGACTAGATGGCCAAAACATACCAAAAAAAAAAAAAAAAAAAGTACCAGTATGGTAGCACATGTCTTAAATTCCAGCACTCAGGAAGCAGAGATAGGAGGACTACTGTGAGTTTGAGGTCAGCCTGGGACTACAGAGTGTATTCCAGGTCAGCATGGGTTAGAGTGAGACCCTACCTGAAAAAAACTAAAAGAGGGATGGAGGGGGGGAGAGAGGAAGGAAGGTCAGTCTGCCTGACTCTAGGGGGGGAGTCCTGTAGATTTGAGATAGAATGAGTAAGCTTCAATCAAATACATACTCTGGAGATATCTCTCGAGATCATTGTTATGAAAGAACAGTAAGATGCAAAGATCTCAGCACCAATCCACATAATCCAGATGCTATTTTGCAAAGCCAAGTGGATCCTGGGCCCTTCTGACACTAACTGTAATCCTTCATCTGCCACAAGTCACGTCCACTAATTTCAGCTACAATTGTAGGACACATATTCTACATTAAATGCAAATCTCATTCTCAGCAAAATGTCCTTATTTGCTCATGAGCCTGACTCAGTTACTCCCATGTCCCTCCTCTGAACTGGTCAGTTGCTTTCCAAGTGCCATGTGTAGGAAAACACAGATGTAAAACTGGGCTCAGGAGTCCTCACTTGAGGGAAATTCTGATGTATGTGATATAGACAAACACTGAGGACATTATGCTAGTGAAATAAGACTGTTACAGTCCCAGCCCCTATTGTCTGATTCCACTGATATGAGGTACTTAGAGCAGTCAAATTTTTAAAGTAGAATGATAACAGGTACTGGGGAAAGGGATGCAGAGTACTTTAATAAATATATCTTATTTATTTGCAAGCAAAGGGGAAAGGAGAAAGATAGCAAGCCAGGGCTTCCTGCCACTGCAAACAAACTCCAGATACAAGCACCACTTTGCACATTTGGCTTTACATAGGTTCTGTGGGGGAATGAACCCAGACCATCAGACATTGCAAGCAAGTGCCTTTAATTGCTGAGCCACCTCTCCAGCCCAGAGTTTTGTTCAATGGATAGAGGTTTGATTACTGCAAGACAGAAAGAGTTCTGGAGATAGATAGTGGTGAGGGTTGCACAATAATGGAAATGTACTTAAAGCCATTGAACTGTGTATTTTAAAGTAGTTGATATGGTAGATCTCATGTATAGTTTATGAGAACAAGAAAGAAAAAAATACATGTACATATGGTCACCAAACTTACAAGCAAAGTGTTATTATAGTACAATGAAGAAGGAATGGTGTGCTGATTTGATTCAGATGTTCCCCATAGACTTGTGTGTTCTGAGGACTTAATCTCTAGTTGATGACAATTTGGGAACTGGAGCCTTCTGGAGGAGATATGATGTTTGGAGCAGACTTATGGGTGTTATAGTCAGATTTCTCTTGCCAGTATTTGGCACACTCTCCTGCTGCTGTTGTCCAGGAGGTGATGTTCAGTCTCTGCTCATGTCACATTTCCCCCCTGCCATCATGGACTTCCCCTTGAGTCTGTAAGCCAAAGTAAACCATTTCTTCCCACAAGCTGTTTTTGGTGTGCTTTGTGCCGGGTCAGCTGGTGTTGCAGTCAGGTCTGCTTTGCTGGTAGAAATCAGCCAACCAAGAGCAGCTTGTGGAAAAAACAGGTTTATTTTGGCTTACAAGCTTGAGGGGGACGCTCCATGATGGCAGAGAAAATGATGACATGAGCAGAGGGTGGACATCACCCCCTGGGCAACATAAGGTGGACAATAGCAACAAGAGAGTGGGCCAAAGAGTGGCAAGGGGAAACTGGCTATAACATCCATAAGCCCACTCCCAACAATACACTGCCTTCAGGAAGTGTTAATTTCCAATTGCCATCAGCTGGGGAACCTGACTCAAACCACCACAGCCAGATACGCCTAAGTGGGCAGGAAGGACATTTTCATCCCTTCCTATCATATGTAGACATTAATGCCAGATGCCATGGCACTGAGAGTGTGAAAAGAAAATCACAGAATTCTCAAGAATATTTGTGCTCCATTTACCTGAAAACTGATCCATGTCTCGACTACATAAAGATACTTGACAAATTGGACAATCCCATGGGAAAACAAGCAAAAAACTTGATCATGACATAAGCCCCAGTGGTTAGAAAATATATAAAAAGTGGTGAATTTCATTTCTCACCAGGGAAATGAAAATTAAAACTAGCATGATAGTTCAACAAAGCAGATTAACAAGACAGAAAAGGAGCTGGGGAGATGGCTCAACAGTTAAAGGCACTTGCTTGCAAAGCCTGCCAACTAGGCAGGGTTCAATTCCCTAGCCATGCATGTAAAGCGAGATGCAGAAAGTGGGATATCTGGTGTTCTGTTCATAGAGGTAATAGTCCCTGGCACGGCTGTGCTCACCCCAACACAAATAAAAAATTTAAGACAAGCAAAAAAAAAGAAAGAAAGAAAGAAAGAAAAGAAATAAAGAAAAAAGAAAAAGAAACTATTAGGAGAATGTGGAACCTCTAAAATTCTCATACATGCTGAGAACTTTGGTAAATTGGTAGGACTTGAAATTGTTACATGGCATAGGACATGTATTATAATGTGGCACTTTATGTAACAGCCAAAAACCCAAAGTCTACTCAAATGTCCTTCAACAGTAAAATGTGTAAGTAAATTGCAGGTATTCATCCAGTGGAATTCATTCACACTCCCTCAGTCTTATGTGGAAACTTCCTTGCTTAAACAAAAATAATTTTTAAAATGGCTACAGTAGAAATGAGATCAGGAAGGAATTCTCCAGTGGGGGCATCACCTCTGGGTAGTCAAGCAAACAAAATAAATCTAGGAATTATTGGGATTGTCTTATTTTTCTTCTTTTCCAGTTATAGTAATCCCAGCTTACAAACTGGAACAAACATTAAAGACAGATATGCAAGAGAGAGTCTGAAAGGCGGGTCTTCAGTATTTACGAAATGCCTATCATGTGTTATAGTTAGAAAACCATAGAGAAATGGTGAAGACAGATCTCTGAACAAATCGTTCAAACACCGTTGTATTATATATGCAGTGTAACTGAGTACAGTGGCTCGATGCTCAGGAGAGTTTAGAAAGTGTTCCCTGAAATGACACTTAAGGGGGGCCTTGAAGGATATATAGGAGTTTGTCAGGTAGGCCAGGAGACACCTAGAGTTGAGGAAGTACACAGAACACTCGGACAGGGCACTGGGCTGTCAGATGCAATGACAGAACGCAAGGTCAGGAAGACAGGTCGCTGTTGAAAGGAGACGCCAAAACAGAGAAGAGAGGTTAGGACCACATTTGGGCTGTTTAATCTAGGCACCTGTTCGGGCGTCGGAGTCCTATTTGTAACATGGGAATAATCAATCATTTTTCTTTATACAGCTCCTGGGAGGGTTAAATAAATGGCCAGAAGTGTGTTGATCAATTAGTACAATTAGTCCGGCTCCTATTCAGAGATAAATGGGTCTGTACCGCTTCCTCCCGGCTGCCTTTCCGCAAGGGCAGCGGGCACAAGCACATGGCCGCTTACCGGGGCTCGGGTCCCGCTCCTCGTCCTCCGCCGAGCCGTGGGTCTTGAAGCCAGGCGGCAGTGCCGGCCCGATGAGGTCCCTCGCCATCCGCGGCGACGACCTACCCGCGCACGTCAGTCCAGCGCAGAACACTGACCGAGCCGCGCAAGGAGCAGGGGGCGTGTTCCGGCGCCTCCCGATGACGTAGCGCTCCGCAGTTGGCCGCTCCGCCGCTGTCATATAACGGAAGTGACGCGCTATGGCAGCGCCAGCGCAGTCCTGCTCGCGGCTGGCATGGCTGAGCCGGCTCCCCCGCGGTGGCTTCCTGCCCCGGAGCTGAGCCCCGCGCTGGGCCCGCTGAGCAGCGCCGCCCCGCCGCAGGCAGCCTGGACGCTCTGGGGCATGCTGCCCCCGCCGCCGCCTCCTTTGTCGCCGTGTCCCGCGGCGGGGGCGGACCCCGGCACGAAAGCGGAGACCCAGCCTGTCCCCGGCGCGCCGCCGCCCTTCGATGCGCACATTCTTCCCGGGGCGCAGCCCCCCTTCGACGCCCAGGCGCCCCTAGATTCTCGGCCTCAGCTGCTCCATGGACGGCCTGCCTGGAACGTCGAGGCTTCCACGCCGTGGTACTGGAGACCGTCTCCTGATGGCTTTCCTCAGCACGCGAAGCCCCACAGCTCTCCCGGTAGGCTGCGGGTCCTCGTGCCACCGCTCTCCCTCTCCCAGTTCGCCCTTTCCTGCCTCAACTCTGCCTTGTACTTGTGGAGCCTCACGTCTGACCTGTGAGAAGAGTTTCTCTGCCTGGTGACTCCAGTGTATTCATTGAATCCAGCCATCCACCGGGAATAGGAGTGAACAAAAATACAGTCCTTATCTTTACGGGGTTTCCCATTTCCCTGGTATACGAGGACACATACGCAATAAAACTACATATTAGAAAGTTATGATTGCATGGATTAGAGGGTGATTAGAATATATGGCTGGGGGTGTAGCTTATTTAGTACAGCATGCACGAGGCTTTGGGTTCGATCTCTAGCACCCGGTGTGGTGATGCATCCCTGTAATCCTGGCACTTTGGAGACGAGACTTTAGGATCAGGAGTAAGACATCCTCAGCCAAGTAGGGAGTTGGAGGTTAGTTTGGCCTATATGAGACCTTGTCTCAAAAAAAAAAAGTTAGAAAGCCGGGCGTGGTGGTGCACGCCTTTAATCCTAGCACTTGGGAGGCAGAAGTAGGAGGATTCTGTGAGTTCGAGGCCACCCTGAGACCACATAGTGAATTTCAGGCCACCCAGGGATAGAGTGAGACCCTACCTTGAAAAATCGGGGAAAAAAATCGTATAGTTTCAAACTTAAATGGATCTCTTTTTGTATTTAGCTACACCTTCCTACTTTTCACGGAAGCATGATGCAAACTTCACTGACTTCAATTTGCCTCCTAACAGAAAACAGAAAAAAAAGGTATTTCTGAGTTGTTGAGTGTGATGCTATCTTTGATCTCTGTGATGCTATTTCCTGTCTTTGTTTCTGTCATGATCCTCAGATTTTACATTTCATTATGGATGGACACAGTGGAACTGTAGTATATTGGAGTTTTAAGGATTTTAGCTGTAAGTGCAAAGTTCAAGCAAAATAGTTTTGAGAAGAAAATGGAGAAATTATAGAAAAATGGAAAAATTTTAATCTATTTCAGTATAGAATCAAATAAAAGTAATCGAAAATTATAGTTACAAATAAATGTGTTATAAAATGTGATGAAGTTTTAACTTTTACTGTAGATTGGTACCAGGAGCTTTTTTTTTGTTTTTTGTTTCTCAAGGTAGGGTCTCATTCTAGTTTAGGATGACCTGGAATTCACTATGTAGTCTCAGGGTGGCCTTGAACTCATGGTGATCCTCCTACCTCTGCCTCCCAAGTGCTCGGATTAAAGGCGTGTGCCGACATGCCCGGTCCAAGGGATGTTTTTGCCTTTTAATGTACAAGGAAAGTTTAGGAAATGATATTTCTGGATTAAATTCAAGTGAAATTAAATTTAATGTTTCTAAGTTAAAATAGCTTGTATTTGCTCAGCCTGCATGTATACTGTCTGGCATAGTTTATTGTAGTGCTGCAGTTGTTTCAGTACAAGTGTTAACATTTGTTTGGAGTAATGCTTGGTTATAGTTCACAGGCCCAGTGCTGTATCAAAATGAATTTTATTCTGACATAACCCTAATTTACAGTTCTGGCCGGCCGGCCTCCCTCCCTCCGTTCCTTCCTTCCTTTTTCTTTCTTGAGACAGGTCTCCCTGTGTAGTCCAGTTAGCCTGGGACTCTCTCTTTTTTTTTTCTTTTAGGTAGGGTCTTGCTTCAGCCCAGGCTGACCTGGAATTCACTATGTAGTCTCAGGGTGGCCTTGAACTCACGACAGTCCTATCTCTGCCTCCCCAGTGCTGGGATTAAAGGTGTGCACCACCACGCCCGGCTAGCCTGGGACTTTAAAAAAAAAATGAGATGATGTTTTTCCTTGAATTTTTACTTTAAGATCCACTTAGCAGACTCTGTACATAATCTCAATTGGGTTACCAACTTGAGTTTACTAGTAATTTGTATTAACTTTGTTTAGATTTAAATTTTTATCATCGTACCTGGCTTTTGTTATTATAGTTGCTAAAAATAAAAGAAATAAGATTATTCATTAATCAAAATCTATTCAGAAGTCTGTTCCTCCTATATAGCAGGTATGTGAAAAGAAAAGTCGAAGTATGTATACTTGGTATAGTTGAGTTTTTATTATTGGCCAAATGTTTTCCACCAAAATCCTATTGTCTCTTCTTATTTGCAGAAAAGAAAGGAACCAGTTTTTCACTTCTTTTGTGATACCTGTGATCGTGGTTTTAAAAATCAAGAAAAGTATGACAAACACATGTCCGAACATACAAAGGTAGGTTTCTGAATTTATGTAACCAAACAGCCTTATTTATTTTTTTAACCTTTTTATTGACTACTTCCATTTATATAGACCATGTACCATGATCATAATCCCCTCCCCAAACCTTCTCTCACCTCCCTTCTGAGGCCCCCTTCCACTGAGTTCCTTCTTGTTTCTAGCTAGTCTCTCCTGTCTGATGTCATCATTTTTCCACTCATATTATGCAGCTTTTGTGTAAGTAGTACCAACCTCTGTGAAGTCATGAGTATTGCAAAGTACCCTTCCCCTTCTTTTGGCTCCTACGTTCTTTACCCCACCACTTCCTCAGTGAGCTTTGGAGGGTGTGATTGCAATCAAATGGCCTTTTATTTGTACTTCTGAAAGAATTTCTAAGTTTATTTTCTTCATAAGTTTATAATTTTCATAGAAATGTTGTTTGATGACTTGACATGGAGTTCCTGCACCTGTGGTTTTCAGTTTGAGAACAGGGAGCCCATTGCTTCACTGATAGAAGGACGGTGTGGCAGCACCTTGAAGGAGTGCCCTTCTCTCCTAAGAAAAGAGGGCTGGACCTTCACCCTGCTGCCCAGGGAGCTTCGTGAGTTCTCTCCCTCTATGGTTCCCTTGGCCCTAAAACCACACTGTGATTACCATAGTTCACTGATGCTCAGGATGGTCCAGATTTTTAAAATTCTATTTATATGATGCAGAGAGAGAGAATGGGCATACAAACAAACTCTAGACACATGTACTACTTTGTGCATCTGGCTTTACATGGTACTGGGAAGTTGAACCCAGGTTCTTAGGCATTGTAGGCAAGTGCATTAACTGCTGATTCATTTCTCCAGCACCCAGATTTGTTTCTTTTGGTTTTTTGAGGTAGGGTCTTGTTTTAGCTCCTGCTGATCTAGAATTTACTATAATCTCAGGGTAGCCTTGAACTCAGTGATCCTCCTACCTCTCCATGGGATTAAAGGTGTCCACCACCATGTTCAGCCAGACTTTTTAAAGAAATATTTATTATTTCAGAGAGAGAGAGAACAAGGCAGACACACAGAGAAAGATAGAATGGGCACACCAGGACCTCCAGCCACTGGAAATGAACTCCAGACATATATGCCACCTTGTGCATCTGGGGAATTGGGCCTTTTGCTTTGCAAGCAAGCACCTTAAGTGGTGATCCATCTCTCCAGCCCACCCCCACCCCCCAGTTTTCTAAAAACTACTTAAAATGTTTAAGAAAAGTTTATAAAAAGAAAAATTTTAGTTTAGAAATATTCATTTAGAACAATGCCCTTCAGGGGTTGGAAAGGTGGCTCAGTGATTAAGACCTTTTGCCTGCAAAGCCTAATGACCTGGGTTTAATTCCCCAGTTCCCATGCAAAGCCAGATGGCAGAAAGTAGCATATGCATCTGGAGTTCATTTGCAGTGGCTGGGGTCCCTGGTGTGCCTATTCTCTCTCTACTTGCAAATAAATAAAGTATTTAAAAAGAATGCCCTTCAGCTTTGGTAATTAAGAACATTCCACAATATTGATGATGTTATACTTTACTCAAGGAAAGGTGACTGAACTGCATTCTGGGGCTGATTGCATAGAAGATGTCATTCCTTTATAAATGCAGCTCTGTTTGGAGCAACTGTTGTTTTGCTATTGACGTAAGACTGAAGCAGAAATACCACATTGGTAGAATGACTGATATGACCAGAGTATAGCTGTAGCTATAGGTTTTGGGTGAGGTAAACTATGTGAAAACATTCAATTTTTCGGTTTTATACTCTTACAGTGTCCTGAAATAGATTGCTCTTTTAGTGCCCATGAGAAGATTGTCCAGTTCCATTGGAGAAATGTAAGCTCTTATGGCTTCTTAACCTCATCCTTTTTTAAATCTTATTGATCTGTTATTTTCGCAAGTTCTTAATTTATGTAGCCTAACAGTAACATTAAAGGAGCATTCTGCACTTTGTAAAGAAATTTTACGTTTCTTATTCAGTTTTGTTCTCATAAACTATGCAAAAGTAAATATTTTCCATTTAATACATCTTTAAAAAGTGATTTACCTAAGGTCTCAGAATGGGCTTGCGTTTAAGTTTCTTGAATCCACTGTCTGCTAGTTCTACTATGTCAGTTTTATTATTTACTAAAGCATGCTACTTGAAGTTCTCATGTCTTCTAATTCTTCAGCTGTCAACCTCAGTTTGGGTTGGTTAAGTCATTTATTTGGGTATTTAATACCAGTTGAGAAACTAGATTTTACATCTACTATAACCAAAATTGTTTCTGTTCTTTTTCTTGTCAATAGCATTGATCTAAACACATGCGAAAAGATTCCTTTTCCTTTAAAGAAGTCATTTAAGTGTAGATAAAAGCTACTTTTTAGTTTTAAAATGGTTTCTGTTGTAAGTTTAATGTTGAATGCAAAGTGTTCACTTAGTCAGAAGCATGTTGTGTGCTTCCTGATGTTCAGCAGGCTCTCTGCCCCTAGATGCATGCTCCTGGTATGAAGAAGATCAAGCTAGACACACCAGAGGAGATTGCGAGATGGAGGGAAGAAAGAAGGAAGTGAGTAAAGAGCATTGAACTAACAAATACATTTACTGTGGCAAGACTGAGAGACTCAAAGTAACAGCTGGTCTGACCCTAATAAGTAATGTGAAAGGAGAGATTTGGTTGTTTTTAGCATTATATTCTACTGAAAATGACTGGCCATAATTTTATTCATCAGATTAATACATGGTAATTTTGAGAATATTGTTACTTGATGGCTTTGGGGTAAAAAAGTAATGTTTTTAAATTAATTAAATTCATCAAATTTTTATTTTTTTGAAGTAGCATCTCACTGTAGTCCAGGCTGACTTTGTAATTCACTATATAGTCTCAGGGTGGACTTGATCTCAACAGTGATCTTCCTATGTCTGCTTCTCAAATACTGGGATTAAAGGTGTGCTACTAAGAACAGTGCAGTCTAGCACTTGGGAGATACAGGCATAGGAAGATCAGAACTTCTAGGTCATTCTTGGCTACATAGCAGGTTTGAGGCCAGCCTGGGCTACATGAGACCTTGTCTTATAAATAAAGCAAAACAGAGCAAATGAGTCCTAATGGAACTATATGCTATAGTAAAGAGAGCTACTGTATTCCGCCTACTAGATGTTTGTAGTTGGGACAATAGTGGGTGAGTTAATCCTATTAAAATGTATGATATGGGCTGTTGATGTAGCTCAGTTGTTAGCCTGCTTGTCTAGCATACACTAAGCCCTAGGTTTATCTGCAGCCCCACATACACTGGGTGTGAGGGTGTGTGCCTGTAACCCCAGCACTTAGGCAGAAGCAGGAAGATCAGAAGTACAAGGACATTCTTTTCTACATGAGTTTGAGGTCAGGGAAGGAGGGAGCAAAGAAAGAAATTTAAGACTTACCATATGACTTGTGATTATACATTTATTAGTGAGGAAAGTTTAGTTGCTGGCCAGCTAACATATACTCGTGGAGAATCTGACTAGATTCTATTTTACTGTCTTCTCAGATGTTTAATCCTGAAGCAGGAGACCAAGTCAGAGCTGTTAGAATGACCAGGTGTATGTACATTTAGAGTCAGATACTTTTCCTGGAATTAAAAAATAAAGACCTCCTAAGGTGAAAAGATATTCTCTTATATATATAGTTAAATTATTAATTATTTAATTATTTAAATAAATTTAAAATTATTTATATATTTTTTGTGGTTGGGTATTGATCTAGCCCAGGTTGACCTGAAATTCACTATGCAGTCTCAAGCTTGTGGCTATCCTCCTACTTCTGCTTCCCAGGTGTTGGAATTAAAGGTGTGAGACACCACACCTGGCTTTTATTTATTTATTTATTTTATTAACAACTTCCATGATTGTAAACAATATCCCATGGTAATGCCCTCCCACCCTCCACTTTCCTCTTTGAAATTCCACTCCATCATATCCTCTCCCCACCTCAATCAGTGTCTCTGTTATTTTGATGTCATCATCTTTTCTTCCTATTATGGTGGTCTTGTGTAGGTAGTGTCAGGCACTGTGAGGTCATGGATATCCAGGACACTTTGTGTCTGGAGGAGTACATTGTAAGGAGTCCTACCCTTCCTTTGGCTCTTCCATTCTTTCTTTCTTTCTTTTTTTTGGTTTTTGTTTTTGTTTTTGTTTTTCGAGGTAGGGTCTCACTCTGGTCCAGACTGACCTGGAATTAACTCTGCCCTCTCAGGGTGGCCTTAAACTCATGGCAATCCTCCTACCTCTGCCTCCCGAGTGCTGGGATTAAAGGCGTGCGCCACCACGCCCGGCTCTTTCTGCCACCTCTTCCGCAACAGACCCTGAGCCTTGGAAGGTTTGATAGAAATATTGCAGTGCTGAGCACTCCTGTCACTTCTTCCCAGCTTTCTGATGCTTTCTGAGTCATCCCAAGGTCACTGTCATCTGAAAAGAGAAGGTTCTCTATCAAAAGTGAGAGTAGCATTAATATATAGGTATGAACATTAAAAGAAGTACTTACTGGGCAGTTTGATGAGTGTTGCAGTCAGGTCCACATTGCTGGTAGCAATTATCCAAACAAGGGCAGCTTGTGGGAAAAAGAGGTTTATTTTGGCTAACAGGCTCAAGGGGGAAGCCCTAGGATGGCAGGGGAAATCAATGGCATGAGCAGAGGGTGGACATCACCCCCTGGCCAACATAAGGTGGACAAAAGCAACAGGAGAGTGTGCTAAACACTGGGAAGATGAAACTGGCTATAGTACCCATAAGCCTGCCCCCAACAATACAGGAAGCGTTAATTCCCAAATCTCCCATGAGCTAAGAACCTAATATTCAGAACGCCTAAGTTTATGGGGACACCTGAATCAAACCACCACAATGAGTATAGTATATACATTCAGTCAGACAGCAGAAGATGTTACACCCCTAGGGCTCATGGCTTACCCCTGTTGTAGGTTTTCAGTATCAGGGATGTATTCCCTCCCATGGAGCAGGGCTCCAATCCAACTAAAGGGCAGTTGGTTTCCACCATAACAAACCTGCCATTATTGCACCCGTTGGCTCAGTTGGTACGGCTGGCCAAATAGAAGGCTTGCAGTGTCCACTGTTGAGTATCTTCACTGTGATTTCTCTTTCTCCCATTGAACTGTATGCAGAATAGCTTCTTCCAGCTTTCTGTCAGCTGGTCTACATGGAGGAGGTTATCAGCTCAGTTCCAGCAGGATTTCTTAGTGGCCCTGCAGCCCAAGTATGTGGTGTCTTCAGTAATAGGGTCTTACCATCTATTCCTGCTGGGAAACCAAGGGTCTCAGCAATGGCCTGTAATGTTTTGGGGGTATCAGGGACCTCCCTGTCCAACAACTTACTGAAAGATATCCCGTCCTTGGCACTGAAAATTTTCTAGTAACAATCTATGGCTCCTGAGTGTTCCATTGTCCAAATAAGTAGTTTTCCATATGATTTACTTATATCCTCTTAGATTTTTTTTTTTTGAGTGGACAATCAGTTTATTTTCCTTTTTAAAAAAATTTGTTTATTTACTAGAGATAGAGAGAGGGAGAGGAGAGAAAGAGATTAAGAGAGAGAGAGATTGGCGTGCCAGGGCCTCTAGGCACTGCAAACAAACTCCAGACACATGTGCCACCTTGTGCATCTGGCTTAGGTGGGACCTGGAGAATCGAACCTGGGTCCTTAGGCTTTGCAGGCAAGTGCCTTAATTGCTATGCCATCTCTCCAGTCTGAATCAGTTTCTTTTCTTTTCTTTTTTTTAATTTTTATTAACATTTTCCATGATTATAAAAAAAAATCCCATGGTAATACCCCCCCCCCCCCACTTTCCCCTTTGAAATTCCATTCTCCATCATATCCCCTCCCCATCTCAACCATTGTACTTACATATATATAATATCAACCTATTAAGTACCCTCCTCCTTTCCTTTCTCTTCCCTTTACAACTCTTTTTTAACTGACTGGCCTCTGCTACTAAGTATTTTCCTTCTCACACAGAAGCCCAATCATCTGTAGCTAGGATCCACATATGAGAGAGAACATGTGGCGCTTGGCTTTCTGGACCTGGGTTACCTCACTTAGTATAATCCTTTCCAGGTCCATCCATTTTTCTGCAAATTTCATAACTTCATTTTTCTTTACTGCCGAGGAGAACTCCATTGTATAAATGTGCCACATCTTCATTATGCACTCATCAGTTGAGGGACATCTAGGCTGGTTCCATTTCCCAGCTATTATAAATTGAGCAGCAATAAACATGGTTGAGTACATACTTCTAAGGAAATAAGATGAGTCCTTTGGATATATGCCTAGGAGCTGGGTCATATGGAAGATCAATCTTTAGCTGTTTTAGGAACCTCCACACTGATTTCCACAATGGCTGGACCAGATTGCATTCCCACCAGCAGTGTAGAAGGGTTCCTCTTTTTCCACATCCCCGCCAACATTTATGATCATTTGTTTTCATGATGGTGGCCAATCTGACAGGAGTGAGATGGAATCTCAATGTAGTTTTAATCTGCATTTCCCTGATGACTAGTGACGTAGAACATTTTTTTAGATGCTTATATGCCATTCGTATTTCTTCCTTTGAGAATGTTCTATTTAGCTCCATAGCCCATTTTTTGATTAGCTTGTTTGATTCCTTATTATTTTTTTTGAGTTCTTTGTATTTCTCTTAGATTTTGATTAGCCCTCCCACTTTTCCTTACTCGATCTCTTCCCCTGACCTCACTTGTGCCTTTTCACCTCCATTAATCTATTCTTCTACTTACATATATACAATGCCATCCTATTAAGGACCCCTTTCCCTTTATATTTATTTATTAATTTATTTGAGAGGGAGAGAGAAAAAGAAAGGGCATGGCAGGACCTCCAGCCTCTGCGAACAAACTCCAGGTGCAGGTGCCACCTTGTGCACCTGGCTTATGTGGGTCCTGGGAAATCGAACCTGGGTCCTCTGGCTTTGTAGGCAAGCACCTTAACCATCAAGCCATCTGTCCAGCCCTGCTTATTTATTTTTGCAGTACTGGGGATTGAATTTAGGGCTTTGCTAATACTAGGTAAGCATTGTACCATTGAGCTGTGTCCCCATCCCTGTTTTACTATATTTTTGTTGTTTTCAAGATAGTATCTTTCTAGCCCAGGCTGACTGAATTCACTATGTGCCAGGCTCCTCCCCAGCATGTAGGTAGTGTTGACGAGGGAGTAGGCCTGCTGGTTCCTCCCAAGGGGTTGAGGAAGAAGGGTGAATGTTGGACGACTCAGCACCTCTCCTAGTCACTGGAGAAAAACCACACTGAGTTGGGAGTCTCGTTGAAGAGGAACTCGCTTTGTATTTGTATTTGTAGTGCTCTGGAAAAGTTAGTTACTGCCTTTTTAAGGCTTTAGAGAGAATTTTGAGGGAAATTAGTAGAATAAAGATTCAAAATCACACTGTCACCTCCCCTGTCCTCCATGTGACCAATGACAGGTAAGATTCCCCAGAGGGGGACAACCTAAGACAGGCCATGGGGTGGCTTCTCAGAGAGCTAAACACCTGGTATTCAATGATGGGTAAGATCCCTAGAGGGGGACAGCCTAAGACAGGGGCCACAGTGACTCATGCTCTTACAAAAACAAAAGGGGGAGATGTTGGGCCCTGAAAGGCCCAGGTGTGAGGCCTAGTAGAACTTCCTGAGCCTAGCTAAAGTTTGGCGACCTGTCTCTGGCCAGCTAGGACTCAGCAAGATGCCTAATGGCTTCTGGCCTACTACCTGGAGTGGCAATTGAAATTACCATTTCAATAGTTAAAGTTTACTATTGGCCCTTACCTCTTCCCTCATCCTAAAATCCCTGCCTTAGTCACCAACATGATATAGGCAACTGCTCAGAGTAATAAAGCGAGTTGTTTGTGCGAGTTGCTGCATTGAAAAGAAAAAAAAAAGATTCAAAATCAACTGAGAAGAAAGCAAATTCAGTAAAAATATACATAAACATCAGGACTAGGGTTGTAGCTCAGTGGTAGAGTGATTGCCTATCATGTGTAAACCGTGGATTTAATTATCAGCACAGCAAAATAAAGATGGTGTGTGTGCATGTGCACATGTGTACACATATACATATATATACATACACATATTATACATACTGGGTGCAGGGAAAAGGATGGCGAGACAGACAGAGAAATTTAGTTTTTTGTTGTTTTTTGAGGTAGGGTTTCGCTCTAGCCCAGGCTGAGCTGGGATTCACTCTGTAGTCCCAGGGTGACCTTGAACTCATGGTGATCCTCCTACCTCTGCCTCCCGAGTACTGGGATTAAAGTTGTGTGCCATCACGCCCAGCCTCCTTATACATTTTGTATATGTATTGTGAAAAAGGCTGAATGATTTTTACAGTGTTTGTTTTGTTTTTCAAAGGTAGGGTCTCACTCTAGCCCAGGCTGACCTGGAATCCACTGTGTATTCTCAAGGTGGCCTCAAACTCACCGTGATCCTCCTACATCTGCCTTCCGAGTGCTGGGATTAAAGACGTGCACCACGATACCTGGCTTAGAAATTTAATGTTTAACAAGCATGGTCAGGCCTCTTAGCATGGACTTGATGAATATAACAATTCTAAGAACATCTCTGGTTAACAAATGAAGGCATCTGGTCATTTGACTAGGCTATACAAGAATGTCTTCCCTTTGCTTCTCGACAGAATAGTATTTATTTTGTAAGGCTGACTTGTCTCCCTTTTTGCAACATTCCCCTGTGTCACTGCTGCCCGAGTTCCAGCCTGTCACAATCTTCCTGGAGAAAGTCTTTCTAGGAAAACCATGTTAGCTGAACTAAATGTTGTGCACAGTTTAGATTATGGTGTGTTGTGTGGGTCACCCTCCAGTCCCTGGACCAAACTACTGTAAAACATTGTTTTTTTCTTCTTGTTAATATAACCACAGTAGTATTGATCACATTCCATTATGATTGCCCTGGTCGTAAACATTTTGATTCTGCAGCAGTTTGCACAGTATCTGGAATTGAGCATGTGAAGAACACATATTTGTTGAATGAACTGCTGTTCCTTGGTGAGTAGTGTGGTGGTGACAAGGGAGCCTCAGACAGTTGCAAGGCCAAACAAGGAGTTGGGACCGTGCAATAGTTTGAGTTAGTGAAGAATGTGATGTGCTGGATGTGAACCTCTTTGTCTCTTTTTGGTGGCTGCTTTATATAGCTACATTTTTGTTTTTTAATCTCATGACATCAACATCCTCAAGTATCTGGAAAATTTTTTTGTTTTTGTTTTTATCTGTTGTTTTTTTCTTCCTGTTTTACACAGAGGAATAAACAGGGACTAGTAACTCTCAGTTTCTATTCAGGTTTTGAAGCACTGACAGTTATATAAATTAAACCATAAATAACGAAAGAAATCTGGAGCCATATTCCATTTCTAGTAAGGAACTTCCATGCCTTTGTTCTATTATGTAGGGCATAGAACAAGATAAGGACCTCATCTATTCTGAAGGTCAGAGCTTTCCAAGACTAAAGGAGGCTGGACTGAACTCAGAACTCTTAAGAAAGAGCAAGGAAGCCAGAGAGTAGTGATCAGATTGGCATGTTCACATGTTCAGGCACTGAGCTTCTAATCCCAGCACTAGAGACGCAGAGTTCAGAGGACACCCTGGAGTACACAGTGAGTGCAGGTCAGTCTGGGCTAGAGTGAAACCCTACCTCAAAAACAAAACAGAAACAATAACATGTTCAGGAACTGTGGGTAGCAGTAAGAGATGATAGCTTCACAAGAGTGGTACTTGTGGGGGTGGACATGTGGTGAATGTAAATCATCTGGTAGATGGGAATGGGCAGTACTTCGTGATTGCATAGTGTTGAGATTGAGGAGAGGTTTGAGGTTCCAATACCTCAGTGAAAGGTTATAGCTGTTAGCAAGTCAGGGAACACAGAGAGGGAACAGGGTTTGAGGATTTTTTTTTTCCTTTTTGTTTTTTGAGGTAGGGTTTCACTCTAGCTCAGGGTGACCTGGAATTCACTATGTAGTCTCAGGTGGCCTCGAATTCACAGCAATCCTCCTACCTTTGTCTCCTGAGTTCTGGGATTAAAGGCGTGTGCCATCACACCCGGCTGAAATGCTCATGTTGAACACTTGAGTTTGAGGAGATCCTGAGACATCTACTACTTGAAGGTTATTGTAGTTACCTTCTCATTGCTGGGGAAAAACAGCCAACTAAAAGCAGATGATGGTTGGGTATTTTTAATCTCAAGGGGACGCTTCATGATGGTAGGGAAAAGCATGGCACAAGCAGAAGCTGGGCATCCAGATCTGCCCCAGCAGGTGGAAGATAGCAACCAGAGGGTGAGCTGAGCCCTAGCAAGGGGGAGCTGGCTGTAAGACTCCAAAGCCCACCCCAAGCAACACAACTCCTTCTGTAAGTCTCCACCTCCCAAACTACCACCAGCTGGGGACCAGCCATTCAGAACCCATGAAGTTAAGAAGGACATTGGATTCAGTTCACCACAAAGATGTTTTGAGCAGACATTGGGTCTTGAGCCTAGCCTGGGCTTGAGATAGGCTTTTTAAAATTTTTTTATTGTTAACTTCCATACATAGAAATCATGATCATAGTCTCCTCCCACTACGCTCGGTTTTTCCCCTCCCAAATTCCTCCTCCACTGAATCCCTTCTTTCCAGCTGGAATAGAGATTGTAAGAAGCTGTGAGTATGGAAGAGATTCCTCTTCAAGAGGGAAAAGTGAAAGAGAAGTTGCTGAGCATTGACTCTTGAGACGCAACATTTAAAAGCCTAATAGTGAAAGTTGGTAAGACTATCCAGTGGGAGCAAGAGAGGCTGAAGAAATGAGTGTCCTAAAAGCAACGGGGGGGGGGGGGAATTCAAGGGGGAAGAGAGGATGAGAAGTTTGGATTCATATGCAAAGATCAAATAAAACAAGAGCAGAAACATTTTGTGAAGTATGAGGCCTTCTTGACAGGGGTTCCAGCTGATTTCTCCCTGAGCCTCCTGATGCCTGTCTATAACATTTTCTTCAGTTCTACCCCTACCCCCAGTGATTTTCAACACGAGTAGACCCCTTCGCCACTGCCTTTGTCACATTGCATGCCTCAGGAGAAGTGTGCGTGCTTTGTATACCTGCCACTGACCACCCTTTTGCCATCATATTTCCTTTCTGCTGGTTCAGCCACTTTTATGAGTCCTCTGAGTTTTCAAGTTGGGCATCTTCCTCTTTGACTATATTACATTTGATTGTTGGTGGTAGTAAGTTAGATGTTCAGCATGTACTTATTCTTACTTATACAGATGAGTGTGTAGTTCAGTATTCAAAAATGTATTAACTGTGTTTTCTCTTTCACTTCCCAACCATCCATCCTGTTCTCTCACATCCAACAGGGTTTGGGCCAAGTGAGGCTTCCTTACTGTGACCTTCCTTTTGTCAGCCCCCTTAGCCTTCACTTCAGCAGCTTTGTCAGTATCTCCCTGTTCCACTGTCCTTCACTCAACTAAGCAAGGTCTCAGTTCTGGCTCCACACGTGAGTATTCAGCAGAGCTGGATGACTTAGGGCAAAGGATTGACTAATGTGAAGTTGAGGGTTATTTTTTTTTCATTTGTTCTTTTGTGGTGGAAAATTAGATGCTTGCTATGTAATATAGACAGCTGTAGTATAAACTTAAAAAATTGTTGAACTGGATTTTCTCTTTACTAGCTAAAATGAAAATTATAACAGCTTAGAACTGGGCATCAGGATTCCATTTAGCCAAACAACAGTAGTTTTTCACCAAGGGCTTATGACCTCCCCAGCCATAGGCTTTTGTTTTGTTTCAGTGCCAGACAGAAATTCCCTTTTGTGGAGCAGGCCTCAAGTCTAATCAGAGCGCTGTTGGTTTCCCCCATAGTAGACATGCCACCACTGCACCAGTTGGTAAATTTGGCCTGGCAAATATGACTTATCTTTAAGTAATATCTCCTTGTTGATTTAGCATAGATGTCCTCTGTTGTCTCACTGGTGAACTTTTTTTCTGTGTGAGTTGCAGCCAGCTCACGCTACTGGCACAAATATCCAACCAGAAGCAGCTTATGGGAAGGAAGGGTTTATTTCACACTTACAGATCCAGGGGAACATCATCAATGGCAGAAGAAGCTGGCTCTCTTCCATAAATCAGTAGCAGAGAGACACCACCAAACCGGCAGCAAGCATGAACTGCCAAAGCTCCAAACTGCTCTGCCCACTGAAGACTCGAGATACAAGCCTGAGTCTATGGAGCCACACATTTAAACCACTACAGTGTGTGCTCGTGTGTGCATGTGGAGGTCAGAGCACAACGTTGGGTGTCAGTCTTCACCTTCCACCTTGTTTGAGGCAGACCTTTCATGTTGACTGCTTCATTCATCAGGCTCGTTGGCCCATGCACTTACAGTGTATTCTCCTGTCTCTGCCTCTCTTTGCCCCGTAGCTGTACTGGGATTGCAGGTGCTATAACATCTGGCTTTTATGTGGGTTCTGAGAATCCAAACTTGGGTGCTTATACTTGGACAGCAAGTGCTTTATACTGAGTCATCTCTCCAGCCTGGTTTTTGTTTTGTTTTGTTTTTTGAGGTAGGGTCTCTCTCTAGCCCAGGCTGAACTGGAATCTACTATGTAGTCTCAGGGCAGCCTTGAACTCATGGTAGTTCTCCTACCTCTGCCTCCTGACTGCTGGTATGAAAGGTGTGTGCCACCACGCCCAGCTTTTTTTTTTTTAATTTTAAGTAAGTGTATGGGTGTCCCAGGGTCACTTGCTGCTGCAGTCGAATGCCTGTCCAATTTTATGTGGATGGCTGGGGAATTGAACCAGAGTGGTAGGCTTTGCAACTAAGCACCTTTAATTGCTGAGCCATCTCCTTGGGCCCCTGGTTTTATTGTTGAATATGTTAAGATTAAAAGAAGTAAGAATGCCTTTATATTGGTGTCTGTTTCTATCCCCTTGTACCATAGACAGACATCTTAATGCATGTAAATATTAATATCTGTAAATAAGGCTTGAAATTAAACTACCTTTATTTATTGAATTAGGTTTTCTGAGGTAGGGTCTTGCTATAGCTCAGGCTGCCCTGAAATTCACTGTGTAGTTTCAGGATCGCCTTGAACTCATAGCAGTCCTCCTACGTGCTGGCATTAAAGGTGTGCGTTACCACACTGGCTTTTTTTTTTTTTTTTTGAGTAGGGTCACACTGTAGCTCAGACAGACCTGGAATTCACTATGTAGTTTCAGGGTGGCCTTGAACTCATGGTGATCCTACAACCTCTACCTCAGGAATGCTGGGATTAAAGGCTTGCACCACCATGATGACTAAACTACTGTGGTTTTGAATATCAAAGCTTCATCACCAAGACAAACCAAATCAAGCTGTGTTTGAAAGCCTTGTTTTTAAAGTAGCTTTTTCCCAAATAGTTGTTAACTATGCCCTCTTGTGGTTTTGTGCAACAAGTGATTACATGGAAAATGTTCCTGACAGAAGACTACTGGTTTTTAGTGCTAGCAGGAAATCTCAGCAACCTTTGAATATATTTCAGTGGAAGTTAAACCTTTGAATAACTTGTTTGCTCTAGCTTAGCTTGAAAATTAGATGTAAACATCCTGTATTTGAAAAGGCAAACATTTTTCTATTAGTGCCTAAGGTCACAAAACCAGGCAGGAGTAGATTCTTGGCAGTTAAAACTCATTTTAATCATTTTTTTTTTTTATGAGAGAAAGAGAATTGGCATGTGTCACCTTGTGCTTCTGACTTACATGGGATCTGGGGAGTTGAACATGGGTCCTTGGGCTTCACAGGCAAGTGCCTTAACCATTAAGCCATCTCTCCAGCCCTTAAAACTCATTTTAATGGGAGAAGTAGGAAAAATATATATGAGTTGCCTATAATTGAAACATTAATTTTAGTTACATAGGGATAATATAGGCTTTTTGTGAAAGGTAAGGTCCCTCCCTCTGATTCCAATTTAAGACATGAAATATTACAGTGTAATTCAGCCTTTGCAAGATAGTTACATAAACACCACCATAAGTAAGTATAGAACAGTGTTCCAGCTCTCTGTCCCCAGTTCCATCAAGTCCTTCGTTGGCCTCCCTAATTGTCCTGCAGCCACTGGTCTGGTCTAGCTTAGATTTGTGCCTTTGCAGAATTTTTACGAGTGACTTCATGTAATGTATTTAGTATGCGATCTTTTGAGATCCAAGAGTCGTACTTGTTGGTGGTTGTGCTAGTTTATTTTTATACCTAGGTATTTGTCTTTGGAAAGAAACTGCCAAACCTTCAGGCAGAGAGGTTTTGAAACTGCCTGTTTCAGTGTGGAGGCATTCAGAGTAGAAGAATGGCAGGTGATTGTGTCTTTCAGACTGGACTTCAGCAAGTGGAACAGCAGCCTCTTGCCACTGTAGCTCTGTGCAAAGTGGTCTGTTCCTGTGTAAAGGCAGATGCAGAGCCTTGTTGGTGCTTGCTGATGCCACAGGATAGGGTCTTCCTGGCTGCTTTTTATCATTTAACTATTTTATTTATTTGTTTATTTGCGAGTATGGGACGGGGAGTGCACCAGGGCTTCTTGCTGTTGCAGACAAACTCCAGATGCATGCACCATGGCTTTAGGTAGGATGTCGGACTCAGGCCATCAGGATTTGCTAGCATGCACCTTTAACCAGAGCCATCTCTCCGGCCTCCTGGCTGCTTTTTACCATGTGGCATTCATTTTCCTGACAGAAGGCCCATACACATATTAAGCCCACATTCTAGACTTGAGGAAAAATAAACAGGTAATGGGGGCACAGCCTAGTTTTCATCTTTTTACTGGGAAAGCAATAGATTTGTTTCCAGCTTTAGTCAGGAGATTTCTGTCCAGACCTCATTGTCTAGAAGTCACCCTTAAGTGGCAATGGATTGAATGGAATGTCCCCAAACACAGTGATTAAGAGGGAAGAATATTCAGTTAAGTATTTTGCCATGGTGCTTGGCACAGTGGTTTAAATCTTGTTGCATTTCAGAACTATAGATGAAATGCAGAAGCAGCTATATCCTTTTGAATTAAGGACTGGCTTGGGACAGGGGTGCTATGCTGAACAGGTATAACTGGTTCTAGTTTCCAGAGTGGGCTGGAAGTATACAGTGACTATAACCAGAAGTGATTTGGAAGAAGAGTGGGCACAATCTGTTGAGTGTCTAAGTAGAATTACAGGTTTGTGAAGTAAAGAGGATGAGGAAATTGGTGTCATGTGGCAATTTTGGATGAAATATTTGTGCCTGTGATATTTTCTTGTTAATGAGTACTGTGTGAAATTACCTTTTGGTGCCTACTGAATTCATGAGAGATTCTTTTCATGTCTTCTAAAATTTTGCACTGTGACTATGCTGAAGTATGCATAAAATACATCATTAATGAAAAATAGGGAGCTGAGCATGGTGATGGGCCTCTGTGATTCCAGCATGTAGGAGGCTGAGATGGGAAGATTGAGTTTGAGGCCAGTCTGGGTTATACATTGAGACCTTTTCTAGAAAAGGAGTTGGGAAAGGAGGACAAGGAAGAGGCAGCAAAGAAAAGAAATATGGGGAATATTTATTTTGGTTCATTTAGATTTTTTAAAACTATATCTTCCCCATTTGCAATTTAAAAAAATACTTATTTACAAGGGGAGGGAGAGAGAGAATGGGTGCACCAGGGCCTTCTGCTATTGCAAAGAACCCTAGACACATGTGCTACTCTGTGAATCTGGCTTTACACGGATAGTGGGAATTGAACCTGGGCCAGTCAGGATTTGCAAGCAAGTGACTTTAACCAATGAGCTCTCTCTCCAGTCCTCCCCCTCTATTTGCAGGTTTTTTGTTTGTTTGATTGATTTTTATGAAAGAGAGCAATAGAGAGAATTGGTGCACCAGGGCCTCTAACCACTGCAATCTAACTATGGATGCATGTGCTGCCTAAGGTGCATATGTCACTTTGTGCACGTGCATACCTTGTGTGTCAGGCTTACCTGCATTCTGGGGAGTCAAGCCTGGGCTTTTACACTTTGCAGGCAAGCGCCTCAACCATTAAGCCATCTCTCTCTTAGCAGTTGAGTCACTTGCCTACAAAGCCAAAGGACAATGGTTCAATTTCCCAGGATCCATGTAAGCCAAATGCACAAGGTGGCTCATGCATCTGGAGTTCGTTTGCAGCAGCTGTTGGTCCTGGTATGCCCACTCTCTATCTGCCTTTCTCTCTCTCAAATAAATAAATAAAAATAAAAATATTTTTCAAAATATTTTGGAAGTGTATTTTTAGGTTTCTGATCTCAATTTTTTTTTTCTTTTCTTTTCTTTTTTTTTTTTTTTTTTTTTTGGTTTTTCGAGTTAGGGTCTCACTCTGGCTCAGGCTGACCTGGAATTCACTTTGTAGTCTCAGGGTGGCCTCGCACTCTCAGCGATCCTCCTACCTCTGCCTCCCGAGTGCTGGGATTAAAGGCGTGCGCCACCACGCCCGGCTTCAATTTTTTTGTAATTTTAAAATTTTTATTGAAACATGTTATAAGGACGTTTTATTACAAGTATGTATTGTACACTGATCTGTTCTCAGTTTAACAGAAAAATGTTACAGTCCTAAAGAGGGTGAATTCCATGTTAGTATGGCAAAGTACTCCTTACTTTTGAATTTTGTCTTTCTTGTGTGAGTACACTCTTTCAGAGGAAAGTATTGTATTCTTTGACATGCTGGAAAACTGAAGTCTCATACGTAGTTAACTATGTTAGAAAACCTAGTCAGATTTCATTAAATAAAATTTTAAGGCTGGGAAATACAAGACTTGGTCTAATTTCCTCTTTATCTTACATTATGCCTATCTTTATTCCTTCATCTGATTTTTTTCAGATTAGCCAAACTCTGAGGGAGCTCAGTGTGTTTCAGAACTGTAACACTTTTCAATAAAATAGAAGTCACCTTAAAAGCCCATTCTGAGACTGAGGAGATGGCTCAGAAGTTATTGCCTGCTAGCCTGAGTTCAATTCTCTAGCTCCCTACATAATGGATGTGTGCAACAGCAAGAGATCCCAATGTGCACAGCCACATGTGCACACAGAGGCAGATAACTCAATCAGGCATTAAAGGTGATTCTTTCTTCATTCCTGACCTGAGTTTCACTATTACAATGTGGAGCCTACCTCTTTTGAGGTTATGAGTCCACTAGGTGGAGTAGTGTTGCATCATGGATCTAGTACTCACTGTGGCTCAGTAGACCCTTTTAATTTATGTTCCCAACTCATTTACAATTCCAGCAAAGGTGGTTTGTTCTTTAGTAATGCTTTTTGAAGTTCAGAAAAACTGAAATTAAAACACAATGGCATAGCTTGTGTTAAAGCACTTGGGTTTCAGTGAGAGAACAGAGGGATTGTGTTTTATGGAGATAGGCCTAGAAGAAAAGTCAACAAATGGTAGTAATTTGAGAATAAGGGGAAAGTTAGGAAGAATCATGTGAACAGAATTACATGTGCTGAGATAAATGTTGTCAGTTTTGTACTTTTGTGGTCTCTGAAGTAGTTAAGGATTGTTACTGGAGACTTAAGGCATAGGCAAGAGAACGTCAAAAAGAGGGTAAGAAATGACAGACAATAGAAAGAAATAAGCATTATTTATGAATAAGCATTTGGTTCTTAGGATACTGAAGTAAGAAAAGTACATGAGAAAAAATGATTTTAGCTGACAAAAATACAGACAAACTGACACCATCCCTTGTTCCAGTCATTGTAGCTTCCTAGCATCTGTTCTCTAGAGGAAGGCACTGCTGAGTACATCTAGTAATTGTGTGGTGCAAGCCATAATTTGCGTGTTTTCCCTGTAGGTTTTGATTGGTTTGTTTTGAGTGTATTCTGGGAAGCTATGAAGAATCTCCTTGAGCTGAGCTGTAACTTTCC